>NW_013665834.1:53104-75578 GCF_000517525.1 Limulus polyphemus | reverse complement strand
TGATAAGAATAGAGTCTATTTCATTTAATAAATGTTTTGTTTTGATATACAAGTTGTTCTGGGTTTTTCATCTAAAAAAAGCAACATTAATTTCTTGAGGACATAATATTTAGCATTTGATCTTAGAATTTAACTGCTGCTATTATTTCAAAATGTCTTTTTTCATCAATGGCAACTCTTTGCTTTTACTAATAAGACAATCTTAAATTAAGCTAACACTACAATGTTTAAAGATGGCATGTTTTGGTCTGAGACTGATAACACTATAAAATGTTTTAAGTTTCATGCCAAATAAAATACAATAATGAGGTATGTATAGATGTATTTTTTGCTGTTGTTTGCATAATTAAACTACAGTAGGTTTAACAATAACAATTCCCAAATACATATATATCTTACATACCTTAAAATACAGATGTGTTTTTCAATTAACATTTATGAAAAATAAATTGGAGTTATATATATTTTGAACTTGGCTCTCTCAATGTCATCTATTTACATCTATATTATGTTTCAAATCAAAAGCCAGTTACATCCACCCTGAGCTCAAAATTAAAAGCCACTTACATCAGTGTTAAGCTCACGTCAAAAGCCAGTTACATCCATGCTAAGCTCACAGTCAAAAGCCACTTACTTCTATGGTAAGCTTAATATCAAAAGCCACTTACATCCATCTAAGCTCAAAATCAAAAGCCACTTACATCCATGCTAAGCCAAATTAAAAGTCACTTACATCCACATTAAGCTTAAATTTAAAATCAAGCTACATCACATAGGGAAACCCATGGCTTATCATGCTAAGCCAAATTAAAAGTCACTTACATCCACATTAAGCTTAAATTTAAAATCAAGCTACATCACATAGGGAAACCCATGGCTTAAAGTTTTCAGCATTTTTATATAATTTTTATTATTAAGTTGAAAGTCAAAAGCCATTTACATGTAGGTTAAATTCAAAACTTAATTTCAGTTATATCCATTTTAGGTTTAAAGTGAATTACAATTAAAGCCTTTTAAGTTTATAATTAACTCATAATGACTCTACACAGCATTTAATATATTTCTGTTACATCTGTAATAAGATTAAAATTAACTGGCAATTTATATCTTACAATGCTCAAATATAACATGAGAGTCATTGCCATATTATGTTTAAAAATTAACTGACAGTTATAACCATTTTTCTTTTAAATGGAACTTGACAGTTACTGTTAATGTATAATAAAATTAACTTCACAGTTGTAGAGCAATATTACATTCAAAACATCGTACAAAAATTTCCTTGACAGATGCAATTCTATAGGTTCAAAATTAACTAGATAAATGAAATCATATTATGCTTAAAAATTAACTAAAAGTCCTAATGTTAGTCAAAATTAACTAACAGTTACACCTATTTTTAACTGAAAATAAACTTCACCACTGCATCAACGTAAGTTTGAAAAGTCAACTCACCATAATACCCAAATTAATCTGCTTATCATCTGGTGGTGATATAATATCAAAACGAAAAATTTGTTTTGAGATGGTGTTTGGAGGGCGAGCATCGTCTGAAACCTACACAGGCAGCAAAGAACAAAATGCACTCACAGAAGATAGATTAGAAGTGAAAACTGGACTATTTTTGTTTTACTGATATTTGGAATTTAAATTGCAGCCAGCAATCTTATACAGAAAAACATGCTGAAACATTAACATCCACAATGCTAGTTCTTTTTGTTCTATCTTACATCACAAAAAAGTTTTGAAAACATCACTATGTACCAACACAAGAGGAGTAAAAAACACACTGCTATCAAATGCACTCTTTTTAAGAACTAATTACATAAGATATGTCACAAATTATGTAAGTAACTAAATAAATAACTCTTATTCTAAAATATTGCATCAAAAAAGTTATATTAATTGATCTTGGTCAATGGAACTACATTTATCATAAAATCAAGCAGACCAGTGACACTGTAGTCAAATGCACAGCCAAGTACATCACTGACAACAGAATCAACATAAAGTCAGAGATAAGGTAAGATACATTTTAAATAAGCAAGAAGTCAAGCAAGTTAGTAAAACTTTGCCTAATAGAAGGTCAAGTACATTAGAGGCACTACAGTGAACAGGAGGTCAAGCAGGTCATAGACACTAGTTGAATACAAAGCCAGAAATGTTTCAGTTAAACACCAGAATAAAACAGTGATACTCAAAGTGTATCAAGTCAGACAAATCACTGACAAAAGATTAAATAGATCAATAGCATTTTAGTTTTTTTATCACATAAAAGTAATCATTGACATAGCAGACAATCACAATATCAAGAAAGTGACTCTTTAGTTGAATATTACATGATATATTACATCAAAAATAACAATGAAATTAAAGATAAAGAAGATCAAATGCAATATCATGTAAGTAAGTGACACTTTATTTACATAAAACAACCAGTGACACACATTATGTTTCTAGTCAAAGATAATCAGTGGTATTGCACAAAAACATATGACCGAGCAATATTACTTAAATGTTTGGTCAAAGTACCAGTGACACAACTGATATAGCAGGTCAAAAATAAGAATGACACTGAAGAAAAACAAAACCAAACATGTAAGTAACACGTTATGTTAATATACAAGGTAAAAAAAGGAATGCCACTACAAACAAACTAAACAGGTGACACTTTATGTAAATATGCAAGTTAAAAAAAGGAATGACAATGCAGACAAACAAAACCAAACATGTAATTAACACTTTATGTTAATATACAAGGTAAAAAAGGAATGCCACTACAAACAAACTAAACAGGTAAGTAGTACTTTAAGTAAACATATTAGGCAAAAAATAAGAATGGCACTGAAGACAAACCAAACATGTAAGTGACACTTTACTTATATATATCAGATCAACATAACAGGTGACACAAGTTATGTGATAGGTCAAAATTTACAATAACTTTATAGAGATAAATGAGTTTAAGCAGGTTAATTAAGTTAGTAAGTTATTATGTTGAAGCGGTCAATAACAGGTTATGTTTATCTAGTCAAATACACCAATTATACAATAGTGAAATATAAGTTCAAGCAAGTTGGTGACATTTCAAACTGTAGGTCAAAGTGACTAGTGACACAAGTTACATATCTAGTGAAATATATCAGTGACATAAAACACAAATACAAATTCTGGTTAAACATAAAGTGAAAATAACCACTGACATATGTTATTTGATAAGTAAAAAATATCACACAAACACAAAACAAATAGAACAATGAAAGTGTAGATATTTATTAGCTCATACTTAACAGTACAACAGAGTATATATCAAATCAAATGTCAGTGACACTGTGCACAAACATACTATCAAGCAAGTCAATATTATTGACAAAAAAGAGGATGCTGATACAGTGCTTAAAAACATTATCCAAGATATAAATCATCTTTATCAAATATGATCATCTACAGGATTTCTTTGCTATCATCTATTTATTATTACTATTTCAACCTCTATGGAAGTACTTTTAAAAGATGAACATGCATTAATTTACTTGATCTATGGATCTATTACCTGAAATTCAAACCCATCTACTGTAGCCTCTGTTCCAGAATTTTGGTACCAGATCACTCCATCATTGATATCTTTTTGTGTGAAATCTTTTACTTCACTATATACTTGTTGGTCATTAAAGTTTTGAGTATCTGGAGACCTTCTAACCAAAGTACCTGATGAATAAGTTATTAAAATATTGTGTTATAAGTTTCCTAAATCATAACGTAATCTTTCATACAATAAAATCCTTTATGGTAAAAAATAGAAGTTATTACATGATTGCTAAGTAACAAAATTGTTTTTTTTTCTGAAAAATTCTAATGAATCTTTTAAAAAACTGAAACTATGCAAACCCTTTAAAACAACCAGATGAAAACAACAGATTATATCTGTTTAAAATTTAAATGAAATTTACATAGTAACAGTCAGTGTGGAGAGTTGTCTGCTATTTGGTAAGTCATTTGGTACAAGCACCTGCCTCAGAGCACTAGTATTAGCTGAACATCCAGGGTTCAAGCTCTGGTCAAAGCAAATTTCTTAACATCCTGATATGTTATATTGAGCAGATTTTAATCAGTTCAGCTGTATGCATGCTTGACTCAAAAATTGGCTTGGTGTGCATGAAATAGTATTTTTGGCACTTGGTTTGAAGTGTCGTGTTGTGTATATTTGATTAGCTAACTGCTAGGCTATAACTGCACCCCTCCCCCACCAAAAAAACAAAACAAGAACAAATAAATAACAAATTGGTATACATTATACAATCATTTTAAAAAGAAAAAAAAGGTAATTTAGATTTATTTTGTATTTTTCTAACTTTTCATTGTACTTTATACTACTTATTTTGCAACGGTTAGTGTTAGAGTAGAGAAAATAACAGACAAAATAGAAAGTTTTATTGAAAAAACCTTTGATATTCATTTAGAAAGTTCTAGAGGTTATGCAAATGAAACATGAAAACTGTAAAATGAAAAAGTATCTTCATTTGTAACATGAAAATCACCTTGCATGCAGATTATTTAGAGTCAAACTGACACTATAAATTTACAGAAAAATGTTTATTAAAAATTATAATTTTTTTTGTACAACATGTTTGTAATGTTTACTAAAAGATTATCACATTACATGAAGATTACTGAAACATTGCTATGTATAGCTTCACAGAAATGGGGGGGAGGTTCGTGTAATGAACCAATGATGTACATGTAGGGTTAAATTGTCAAAAATAATGTAAATTTTAATAATAGAAGTGAAATAGTTACTACAGTTTTATTAAAATGATCAATTTTGTATACTTTAAGAAGTGAAAGGCAAACCAAAATGTGATTTGATTCTATTTTATGTAATTTTTTTTTTGTCCTTTTTTAAAGGAATTTCTGAGCACTTAATTTAAGACAACAGATTGCCTAATACTAGGAGTGTATTTTGAAACTGACTTAATACTGTATGTTGGTATGAGGAATAGCACAAAAACTATATATTTTAACAGGCTTTATATTTATCTTGCTTTACAAATAGAACTTGTGTGAGCTGTCCTGGCACATTAATCCTGTACTGGACCTGGATAACATTATAAATATTGTTGTAGTGTAGTCACTGTACACTGAAAAACAATTAGTTTACAAGCTTAGTTACGATATTTACCTTCTAAGTTATTGGTGATACATACTGATCTGTTTGTGATAGAATTCACTAACATTTTTCATTTCTAACAGATAACTAGAATTAATTATCCTAAACAGCCTCAGGCTCATAACAGTTGACATATGTTTTCATTTAATTTTGTTTTATTGCTCTAGCTATGAATCGTGTCTGCATAACCTGCACAAAACCTGCATAACAAGCTAGAAATCACCGAACAAATGCATTGCTCAACTTATGGTACTGAATTATGCAATGCACAAGCTTTTTGCATTAATACTTACTTACTTACTTACTTACATTAGTATGTACTTACATGTGGGTATTACTTTTTTGCGATCAAAGTGTAAATAAATTTTTGGTAGAGTTCTTGTTAGTATTTTACTGAATTTTCATTTATTTCAAATATTCAATTTAGAAAACAAAATAATAACATACACAAAGAATACAACATACTATAACTATTATAATTTAACTGGATTTTTAATTAAGCTATAAGTAAGTTAAAATAATTGCCAGGTAAGATTGATCTGAACTCAGCGATAGCAACTTTAAATTTGTAGGTCAAATAATTAGAAAGTTATCATCAAAACAAGATATCTTCAAGCATAAATCATTAACTTAAAATGTTTTCTTTCTAATGGTTATTTCCCCAAAAGGGGCCAATGGCTGCCTGGAAAGTCACCTGTTTTAACCACTCAAACTACAATACAGTAGAGTGTTGTCTGTCAATCAGTCAATAGACACTAAAATGACACCACATAAGGGACACTTAACATTGCAACTTGTACTGTAACACCATCAGTAAAACATACGCACCATGAATCACAAGAAGAATTATGCACTCTGTAGGCTACAACACAGCATGACATACAAACTTCAAAAGTAAGAAATAAAAATATTTGTTACTCTTCATTTTGGTTTTATTTGCTTTCAGAACAGAACACTTTTAGAGACCCTGCAGAAGTACATCTAGTAAATAATGTAATAGCAAAGGTCTAAGAAGACTACTGACATTATTTTGAAGACATTATATGATAAGAGAGCATATCAAATGGATTTGACTTTCTAGTTTACATCTCAATAAAAGAAGAAGACTGGATGCTATAAAATTTGATTATTTCATAGAAATACCAATATTATAAGTTTGCAAGTTGTATTAAAACTCAAAAGCTTAAATAGAGGTGGAAATAATATTTACAATGGACAATTCAAAGCAAAAAAGTGTCAAATAATAAACAGAAGAGAAGATTAAGAATTAATCTAAATATTTCCCTTTGAAACTAAGAAATTAAAACTTATATAATATAGAAATGTGGATAATAAACTATATTTTGATGCCAGGTTTATTGACAAACACTAATAATAAAGTTGTTTAATTTGTCAGGTTTTTATAGGATCGAGATTCTTTACAGTAGGTGTCTGTGACTTGTTGGTGATAAATTTCAACAATAAACAAACAGAACACAATCTACTTGCTTTAAAATAATATATCCCGAACAAGTCAATTGTATGTACAAAATTTTGTTACACTATTGGCTATCACAGTTGTAACCAAAGCTTTAAGTAATTGTCTTTTTTTTTTTTTTATCAAAGTCCACATTGGCAGGTTCAATTACTTTAGAACACCCTTTGACAAGACCAATTATTCCCCTCCACTCTGTTATTACAATACAAGGCTTTGGTACTCACTCTAAAATCACCACTATAACTGTTAGTTACCACAGTTGTATCCAGAGCTTTAAACAATTCTCTTTTATGTCAAAAGTCCACACAGGCTGGTTCAGGTACTTTAGAACTCAACTAACAAGATAAATTATTCTTCATTACTCTGTTATTACAATACAATCTGCAATTACTACTCTTTAAAAGTTGCCACTATACAAAACTCACAATCATCTAGTTTATATCTATCTCTATGTTTCACTAACCCTTTCTAACTTTCACTTTCACTAACTTACTTACTTGCACTAACTTGGTCACCTATCTATATATATATATATTGCCCGATTGAGGCCTAGAACTTTCTACAAAATATGAAACATTATGATATAACAATACTCACTTAAAGTAACAAGAAAAATTCTGAAGTTTCGAGTAACATGACGTGAATTCACAACAACTGAACTAACAAATGATTCGTAAACAGTTTTGTAAGCAAATTTGCCAAGACTATCGTTTCTAAAAATAACTTACTTTAACATTTGCATTATATAAACTAAATAATACTCTTGTATTAAACTTCAAATGAACAGTCATGTATATAACATAATTAAATTTCGAATATAGCTATTTAAAAGGGTTATGATATGCACACTTTGACCGAGTTGTGTACATGGGCATATCAGTGTGAGGTATTCAGCACCAATGACCTGACTGGCAAGAAAGGTCAATTTAAACCAGAACTAATTCAGATTAGACTTTAGGGACACAATAAATTAGATGATATCTTGACCTTGGCTTCCAGAAACTGTTTTTATTTAATACTGAAGTGCATGATGATACTGGAAAGACTAGAAATGTGACAACATGGGGGGATGACAAACACACACTAACAGCACTATATTGCCTAAATTACTAGCAGATACCAGCAAAAAACTGTTTCATTTGTAGTCAACTGTCAGAAAGACCTCAGAATAACTAACAAACAACGATTTATATAGTTTTCCTCATGACATATGGAAATCACATGTTTACCCTATTGAACATATCAATACAAAATAATAAATAACAATGTAATTCAAGATCATTTACTGTGACAAGGCAATCAATTCAACACTGAAGGCCCAGAAGGATTATTCTTAAGTTAACGTACGTGTTAAATATGTTTCTAAACATAAACCACTGTATGTAACTAATATGATGAAGAAAATATATAGTTATGATAATATTGACGTGAAATATTTAGTGAATATGTTTGTTTTGAGACACCAGCATCCCAAATTTAATTAATAAAATGCTGAAGTAGTATATCACAATAGTTTATGAGATTGCCACTTGATGAATTAATTTATCTATTCATCAATTTCCTCAGTCCAATTAACCTAACAGTCTTTGTCATGAAAGTCACTTTGCACCTGAAGTCAACTATGGCTAAAACACAGTGACTTTAAATTGTTTTAACAATAATATAAGCAATAAAACTCATTCCATATTTCTTATCATACTTACAAAATTTAATTATATTATTATTTTAAAGCTAAATATTTGAAATACCTTCTCTCACACTTTTCCCTTTAGTCACCGTGAATAGTATATTTTCATCACCAGTATCAGGGTCAGTAGTTTGAAGGTTAGCAGAAGTCAACTGTACAGAACTGCCTCTTTTTACCTTAACAGCCTCATTAGTCACTAGAACTGGTCCTTTATTTCCCTAGAAATATCATTATTCAAAAATCTTACAGATCTTGTAAAATAATCCTCAAATAAAAAAAACTGAATTAAACTTAAAACCCTTTAAATTAATAAATTTCATTTTCCCTGATACTTCACGAGAAAGAAGAATTCCCTCACATCTAAGGAAACCAAGCAAAGCTAAACAATTTTCACCCATCTCATCTACTCTTATAGCATCATGCTAGAAAACATACAAAGTTATGAACCATTTCAGATATACCAAATTGTGATTAATAACCTAAAAATATAGCACTTTATTCAACTTTTAAGATAGCAGGAATCACTAACAGCTGGGACATTATTTTATTTTATGCTAGTTTATACTTTTTTAGTCATTTATTAGATCTATACTGGTTTTACTGATTGTAAAAGCCAGAGGTTTCTTTTAGGTCCCTTTTTTTTTGAAGAAACTAATACTGTAGTTTCCAAGTATTAAATATGCTCATACATGCAAATTTTGGTGTTTTAAATTTGTTCTTTTTCAGCCAAGTTTCGGAATTGTTCCTTTTAACATTCTATAGTCTATGTATGTATCATCAGGAAAGAGTGAATTTCAATTTACCTAGAATTGTAAGTAATTTTGATACTAATCTACATAGAAAATGTACAAAAAATTTTGTGCTCTATTAAAAATAACAAATACAAAGATATGGCTAAAATTATATATAGCAAGAGTACAATTGTTGCAATCCAATGTAAAAGATTTGGTTGTTAACCAGCCAAAGCCAAAAAGATGAATAAACATTTAAGAAATTAACATAAATCCAATGGTTTTTGTTAAAATTATGCTAAATTATTTTTAAATTACTTAACCTCAAATTACAAATTTCCAAAGCAACCTACTGCTGGTAAGATTTGAATATTTAAAGTTGACAATTTGACATTGTAGCCATCAGAAATCTGAAGAATCATCAAGTCATACTGAGTCATTGAGCCATCGTGAATATAATGGAGTGATCCTCGTTTCAGAGCAGACCAAGAAAATGAAAACACTTCAGAGAGTTTTGGAAGATCAACTAACTTTCCATGCTTTGGACCTGTGAGAGTTGCAAGACAGAGTAAATGGTCATAAACATAAAATTATATTACAGCTAAATACACACTAACTTTGTGTACAAAAGAATTTCTAATTTTCTTATTGTTTCAGAATTTCAGAAAAACTATAATATATATATATGATAATGTTATTAACCTCAACATAACATTAAAGAAATGCTGATCATTTTTAGATTAATTCATGTAAATTACACACTACTAAACAAGCAATGATTATATCTTAATGCTGCACATGGAATTATATAATAATGAATAAATATTCACAATTTCTTTGCTCTAATACACATGAATTATACAGAATTAAAATCATTAATTTATTTCTTAATTTTACACAAGAAGAACAGAATATTGAAAAATGTTTATCATTTCTTAACTCTACACAAAAATTATAAAGGGTTAAGCAACTAGTACTATACAAAAGAATTATATAGTATTATTTATTGATTATTTCTGAGATCTATACATGGATTTTACAGAACTGAAAAAATAATTTCTCAGATTTATCAAAAATTTAAAAATGTTACAAAAAAATTAATTTTTTAGCTATGTCAAGTTCATTTCATTCAGTACAAAAAGTTTAGTATTTTAATAACCAAAACTACATCTTATACATTATGTTAACATTAACTTATGAATAACAAAGTGTAATAAAATTAACTGGTTTAACAAATGTGGATGACTGAACAATTAAAGACAGTAAATTTAAAAAAACATATGAAACCACAGTTTTAGCATAAAAATTTGTGTTCCTGGTTTACACTACCTTCCAGGACATAAAAAACAAGGTTTTCCAAATTATCTTGGTCTGAAACCTGCAAAATGTTTGTAGTAACACTTTCATTGCCATGATGTTCCACCAGCAAAGGACGCAACTGATTAACTTCTGGTGGGTAACGAGACACAACTTGTACAGGAATGACATTTACTGAGCTGTCTAGTTGGCGATCACTTACTTTCAGCTGAAATTTGCCTAAAAATCAGGACAACTGAAGAATTTATAAATCTTTTCAGAGTAGCACAATTAAACAAATACTGATTTTTAAACAATTTTTCTTTACCCTGGAACGATTAAGGTTCTGTAAGGAAAATATCATGCTGCACAAGATAAAAAATATGATATTAACAAAAACACTAAACATTTTTTTTTCAAAGAAGCATTCCAAAAGATCAAAATATGAATCATAAAACATAGGAAAAATAATGTATTATTAAAGAAAAAATCTAACATCTTTAGTTTTAAAATTAGAAAAATAAAAACATAATATTGTTTGAGTTTTTATCTATACTACTGAAAAAAGTATAAAATAAATTGTATAAAATTAAACACAGGTTTGAAAACCTCAATAAAAGTGTATTTAAAGACCTTTTCACACTTTTACTTTGTAAATAGTTCATATTTATTATGATGCTGTAGTATTACTCATAACTTCAAAATGTGCTTGAACTTAACCCATTGACTGCTGATTTGCACTATAGGGTACAGTCCACCTCCAGCAGTTAAAATGTGAGTGTGCCGTATAGGGTGTATGACTTGAAAACATTTCATGCACATTTAGAGCAGCCGCAGTCAATGGGTTAATCCATCAACACTACTTATACATTTTCAAAAATTCATGTTTAGAGCAGCTGCATTCAATGGGTTAATACATCAACACTACTTATACACTTTCAAAAATTCTCATTACTGTTTACGTATGCTAAACATGCTAAGGTAAAAGCACTGACGTTATAATATGAAAATATAATACAGATTAAGGATTAGTGATTCATAACTGATATTACATGATAAACAAATCATTAACATCTTGTCTTATCACCAGTTTCAATGATTGAAAAGTTTTATAACTGACATTTTCACAAACATAGCAAATATTATAAGTAATCTTTATGAAAAAATTCTTCAGTACCTGCCCAAGGAGCATTCTGCTTGTGTCTAAATTTGATCAGCCCACTAGCTACCTCGTCAAATGGCAAAACATCTCCAACATTAATCAGCTCCATTTCAGTTACAGTATGCCGTAATAAGTCACCATTATTTGGTGTTGTCACAACAACAAAGGCTAAATCTTTTTGATGAGTGTCAGGGTCACTAGCAGTGATGAAAGAAGTGTCAATAGGGGTGGGTGCTCGGAAGTCCACTAACAGAGAACCATTCAGAACCAGCTGAGGTGCGACTTGGTTGCCTGAATAAATCAGTTATGCATCTTATTCACTGAAATGTAATAATCTAAAAAGTATCCAATGGGAACAATAATAAATAACTTTTTCTTGATTCTTGTAAAGCTTTGGTCAATTTATATACATTTAAGACAACTAAACAAGATGTAGTACTTTGATTATTTTCTAGTGGTAAAAATGTATTCAGATTTTTTATTTTGAGTCTTCTTACTCCATACCAAATGGACTGTTTATATAACCTACACAATTTAAATCATCTAACTAAGCACAGAAAATTATTTTATAATACAGATCTCAGACTTTACTAAACTTACGTTCACAGACTCGGTTAACATGGTCCTCAAAATAACCAGAACCACATTCATTCACACAGCTGTTCTCTAGCATAAAGTATCCAGCAGCACAATGATCACAAGACAAGGGATTAGGGCAGTCAGTACAACCAGTCGAACATGCTGTCAGAAGAAGTAAAAACATATCAAGTAAAACATTAACAGACCTTGGTAAAACAAACTTCATACAAAACAGAAACACACAGTAAACCTAAACTGAAAGACAAGCTTAAAGTACTCAAATGCTGCAGAAATTTCTTTAAAAACTTAGGTAGAAAATATAGCTCCCTCTCACTATCTATTTCTGCAGATATAACCTTCATATTATGTATAGCTTCTTTTAAGTGTCATTCTTGGCAGATTTAACTTCCATATTGTGTATAGCTTATTCTAAATATTTATCTTAGCAAATACAACCTATACATTGTGTAAAGCTTTTTCAAATATTCATCTTGGCAGACCTAAATATCTATTTTGACATATACAACTTCCTCATTAATTTTGTATAGTTTCATCTAAACACCTATCTTAACAGGAGAGTCATCTATAACTTGCTATAAAAATCTACCTCGGCAGGTATGACTTCCATACTGTGGATAATATCCTGGTCCACAAGAAGCTACACATTCAGAATCCAATAGCAGGAGAGGGGGACGACAAGATGTACATAATGTTCTATCACTACAGGTTAGGCAGTCGCTGGAACACACTAAAATATTGCAGTTATGTAATTGTGAAAATAGCCTGATTCAAATTAAGTTATGAAAGAGTGAGCAAGTCCCATAAATAATACTCAATCTACTATTTAAGAATTTTACATTTAATGTTTTGCTAAAACTTAAACAACTTCAAATAAATTGATCTGGGAAAACTGTAGAATCTAAAATAATGACAAATTATCTAGAAACCTAACAAGTTGAAATGGTAAAATTTAACAAAAAAATTAATATGAACATAAGAAAGTATATCTAAGCTGCACTAACTTGTTTACAACATATTTAAAATTGAAATAAACTTTACTAATATATTTGATATCTTTATGAATTTTTCTACTTGTTATGTGATATGTGTCAAAGCAACTAGAGAGATTAAATACATACACATATATATTCCTAATGCCTAGTGTAACAACAATTTCTAATGATGTCAAGCCTACAGCCTATCAAATATTTCCACAATACAGTACAGCATACAACATATACTTCATCTCACTAGAATAAATGCACTTAAAACATAAATTCCAAGTATTTCATGACAATTTCTTTCTTCCAATAAAACATTTTCTCACATACAAAGTACTTTCATACATGTAGCATTTCAGCTAAGTCCATAAACAATAACTTACTAAAAGTAACTAGCTTTACACTACTTTCTGAAAAGAAGCTCCCACAGAAAACTAATATTTCAATAAAATGTTCTTACCTGGTTGACTCACTTTGCTCTATACTATCATTGTGGCATGTCAAAAGAACACAATTTTTTTTATGTTTCCAACAGACATACTTGTAATACCTAACACTAAAAATTACCTATTTGCTGCTCATACAATTTATGCCATTCAATTTGGATTTATTTCTTCTTACTGAGATAACCTAACTATTCAGTCATTTCCATTGGTGGAATTAGAAAATTATGTGTAAATATAATATCTCAAATATTTTTCATATAACCCAGGCTTTTAGCTATTCTTTTTTATTTTTATCTCATAATCTAAGCTTTAAATTGAACTTGTTAACTTTTAGTTAACCTGGTTGGTTGCTGAACTTAATGTTAATTATACTTAATATTTTTCTCCTAACCCTGCTCTAACTATATTATCTTCTCAGAGTCCAGGTTTTTAACAGTACTTAATATTTTTACTTTACCCTAGTTTATGGCTGTACTTCCTTTTTTTTTTTTTCATAATTCAGGTAACTATATTAAAATATTTTTCTTAAACATTGTTTCTAGTATACTTAATATTTATTCTCCTTTAACCTTACCTAATACATGTAGTTCCCTTTATCTATACTTTAACCCCAGATTTCTTAACAATATATATGATCAAAAATAATGATGATACATCTTTTATCCACAACACGATACATACTATTTACAAAGCATGTAGGGTAACAGTTAATTCGAACTCGACAGCTTTTGGAAGGAAGATCTTCAATCTTTTACTTTACCCTTGATGAAGGAAAGTCCTTCTTCAAAATGTAAACGAGATAAATGTATCCAGTTTCTTAAATTTAATATGTATTATTTGATGATATTTTCTATAAAAACAGCTCTATTATCATTAAACGAAATTAAAGTACTTGACCAACAATTAGTTTTTGTTTTTTGGTTATTTTTGCCAAATTATTTTCTAAAACTTAAACACAATTAACCATTTGATAACCTTAACATGTACATTAACTTTTGCTCAGTCCCTTTCACAAGAGTCTACTACTTAGCAATCAAATGATGAACCAAAAACAATATACAGGGATAACTTAACCAGAAACAACATATAACCTACCTTTACACAAGTAGCCATCTTGATAGTAGCCTTCACTACAGTGACTACGACACTCACCATCCTGCAACAATAACTCACCCATACATGATAAACAGTCATATGGAAAAGGACCACTACAAGTGTTACAGTTCCAGGAACACTCTAAGAAACATATGATTACCCATAAAAAGATGGATGAGGTTTAATCAAATACGAGAACAATAATATTATTTTCAACACACTTTCCTAATTTATTCTAATTACATTTATTTTCAAGACAAGATACCAATTCCAAATTTATAGCTTTTTCTTTAGTATTGTTTACAAAATTATATTCTGAAAATTTTATCATATAACAAAATTTGTAAAAAAATGAACCAGTAACTTAAATGAGAAAATTAACTCCTTGCCCTGCAATATTTAAAAGTAACTTTTTATTTATTATTGTTGCTTTTAAACTTGTTTCATAATTGTTTTTAGAAATAATTTTTGTACAAATATTCAAAATATTTCACCTCTACATTCTCCTGAAATGTGATCAATATAATACTGAGCATAACAGGATCCCACACATTCTCCAAACTGAAGTACCAGCTTATCTCGACACTGTTCACATCGACCCTCTATACTGCATCTTAGACAGTTATAGTCACAGGCTAGAGGCAAATCAATCAGTTTCTTTTAGCAAGGATAAAAAAAAAAACTTAATAAAATTTTTTTAAAACCAAAAACATAATTTACCAATTGTTTAAAATTCCTTCGATCTCTATAGGAAATGCTTTAATATACTTTATCTTAATAAACACTGATGATCAAAACATCATTATATAGACGTTTTAATAGATTAAGTAGTTAAAACTATTACAAAATATCATTTTAAATTTCTCAATCCTTTTAACAAATTTTTAAGACTTCTTTCATTAAAATTTTAGACTGAAATACTCCATTAAGAAACCTAACTTGGTGGTAAATAAAGCAATGTTTGCAAAGTATGATAATGTTGATAAATTTAAAACATACAGGTTCTAGTAAAGTTTCCATTTCTATACCTTACCATGACATGTCCCTCCAACATCATAATAGCCTTCCAAGCACCTGTTCAAGCATATTCCATTATGAGAAAGCACAGCTGATGGTGGACATGAGGTACAACCATCAACTCCGCGTATGTCACACGTCAGACATGAAGGATGACACTCTGTAAAAAAAAAACCATTATTACTCTTTTTTTCATAATTTCATTATCCAGACACAAGTATATCTGTTTGGGTTGTAAGTGGTTTAAATTTCATCTACATACAAAAAAATAATTATTTTAAACTTCGTATAAAAAGATAAATCTACATACCAAATGTTATATATATAGATACGTGTGTGTGTGTGTTCAAATTTTGAATATTAAACTTTTAAACAGTAAATAAAGCCAGCTTTCAACACTATTTTACTGATTAAAACACAAATACCTCCAAAAGAACATTTAAAACTGACTGTGATAAACAACAAAAGATTCTCACATTTTAAAAGTTAGTATAAATCAAAAATAAAATGTGAAAAACTGATTTTACTCGTTATAATGCAATGAACTCCTGAGGAAAGAATATTTTTCAAGGTTATAGCCAGAGATTAAGATGTAAATGAGTTAAAAGTAAAAGAAAGTATATTAGCAAATAAACATAAACCAGAATGGAATGAGACTAGTAATCAATGAATTATTTTCATTGTTACACATCTAAGCTAAACTTTCTAAACGGACAGTAATAATAAACTGAAAAGGTGAAGGTTGTAAAGAATTGTTGAAATTCACTTTGATATTTCACGCAAAGATTAACAAAAAACAACACCCTTGAGTATTAATGTATAAAAATCAACAGCAGTAATTTTTATTTAATATTATTAATTGTGTATTATGTGACACTTTTACACTTTAATAGTTGACATTACTTACTTTCACAAAGCATATGCTCATTCAGAAAGAAACTCTTGTCACATTTTGACACACACCTTCCTCCCTGAGGAAATTTTTCTTCATCTTTACAGGCTATGCATTCAGGAGATGATGCACCAAGTTTTAAAACACATGTAATGCAGTCACGGTGACAATCTAAACAGGTAAAATAATGAGTATCGTTTAAATAAATTCATGGTATCTTTATGATTAAGTACACTCTGTAAAGGTTTCTATAACATAAAATTTCTAAAAGTACTAGTGACTATAATATATCAACTACAAAATAAAACATTTAATGAATGTTCTTAGAGTTTTAAAGAAAGTATGTTTTGCACTAACCTTTACATATCCCATCAGTGTCCAAGTATGTTCCATCAAGACAGCTTATCTGACACCTTCCATACACTGATTTAACATCACCATGACAACTAGTACATTCATCTGCTCCCCAACCATAACAAGTGGCACAATTTGGATGACATGCTGAGAAAACATTCAAAAGATTAAGCTTGAATAATTGATATGCATTGAAGTGAGAATGATCACATCAGTGATTGAAACATCATACTTGTATAAAAACACTTTTCCTAACTATAAAAACTGTAACTTGTAAAAGTACAACCTATACAAAACTATTGACTTCAATAAAATACACTTGGTTCCACATATATATATACTGTTTTCTTTCTAATCTTCATTGATATAGAACTAATGACTTCACTGAACATGTTGTCTCATACATACAATATTTTCTGCATTTAATTAATATAGAACTTATAGGCTTCACCTAAACATTGCTAGTACATACAACATTCTTTCTTCCCCCAATTCATATAAAGCAAAAAAAAAAATCATTAAAGCTATGCTACCTTACATTAACAATGCTCCCTTCATGAGACTTCATCAATATCAAATTAATAACTTAACTTCACTGAAACATACACAAATGGTTCACACAGGTTAATGGAAAAAAATTCTAAGACCAAACTGTCATTTTTGAGGATCTAATTTATTGATTTTAACAGAATGTGAACTCCACCAAAATTAAATAACTAATATTTTAATATGTTTTATAAAACATGAAGTAACAGCTGTAGAAAATATTCTAATAATAACAGTAATACCTGAGTTATCGAAACAATTTACTCAAGCAAAGAAAGAATATGAAAAAAGCCATTAAAAGAAATTCCAACTGACTGTGCATTACTGAACAAAATACTAATGAATTTCTATTCAATCAATTACAGTCCCGTAGTTTACTTCAATTTTTACCAACTTCAGTTTAATAACAAGTGATAATCTTCTGCATCTTTCACTCAAGTACTGTGCTTTGGCCAAAGCTAAAAACTTCTCCAGCATGTAAGAAAAACCAAATAATACTTATTGAACATACTATTTCAACTTGCCAATAGGACAAGTGAACTTGTACCTGATTGGATACTGAGCATATATCATAACATCACCATGCCAACAAAGAAAAGATTCCCACTCATATTGTTACTGAGATAACTCTCATAGTGTTGTATGCATTAATAATGTTGTATATTTCATGATCTTGCCATACAATTGCATTATATTATTTTTAGACTTTTCTTAGTTTAATGCTGCAATTCCACCTAACAAAGAACTTTTCAAAGAATTGGAAATATTCTCAGTCAATAAGACCTTTATATTTCAATGTGGTGTTCAGCCCATAAGTGTTCTTGTATGATAACACATACTTGTGTTTGAATGATATTGAAAACAATAATTATTCTGAATAATTTTATTCATTTTAGATCTGAAACAAAAAACTAATAACAACACAAAATGAGAAAAAATAATCGTAATAACATATATCGCAATACTTTACTTACAGTACTGACTTTCCCAAAATATTTTGTAATGGGGTTTAAAATGTCCTAAGAGCATCCTGGTTTAGATCAATCACTGTATAAATAATGAATGACCTAATCAGGTATAAAGTGACAAACTGTCTTTAATGGTATAAGAATATTTCATGCACGGTGGTTAGGTTTAAAATACTCATTTCATTGTATTGTTACCTTTTGGATTTATACTTCTTTCTCTCTGTTTTATTCATGAATTTTGGACAGTAACTTATGTAAAACTTAGAATATAAATATTGTTAAATATTTCTCTGAAGTGTTTATGCTCAAGATGTAATTAGGATAACTGTGAAACATCCATATACATTCTTTATCCTATCAACAACTTTATGATTTTAGATTTACAACAAATGAGACTTGGGTTTTAATTTCTGCTAACAACATTATTCCAGCAATAGTCACATGAAACCAGTTCACTTGAAGACAGAGTCATATAGTTCAAAGCCTTACTGACCACGTACATTTTCTAGAAACTGCTTTTTTGAAACTGGGATAAATACAATGGTGCAACTTGTCATCAATAAAAATGTGAGATGTGGAAGTGATGGGGGTTAAGGATTTTATAGACTTTTCCAGGACCTCCTGATGAAAAACCACTGATTTTACAAGATTTCCAGGACTGAAAATTAATATTTTATTACACTGAAAATGTATTTCCAATAGGTACTTACTTCCACTATCTTTATCCTGCTTTTCCCTCTAAGCATTGCTAAAAACATTTTCGCTAACAGTGCACCTGTCTTTAATACCCCTTCATTTTGCACCATTTCAAAATATGTGTTGATCGTGTGACTAGCCGACACCAATCATACAGTGCTATCAATACTAGTGCAGCTAGCTCCCTCTACTATTTTAACACAGTCTTTACTCTCGAGAACTGGCAGGTACAAAATAGAAATACTGGCATATCAGTGGAGAGGAAGAGTAGGAAGTGGGTTAGTAGAGGTAAGTACCTATCAGAAATACATTTTCAGTGTAAGAAAATGTTAACTTCCAAAATTGTACTACCTCTTCTCACCCAAAGATAGAATCACACATTGCAAAGGTGGAGGGGCAAGTGTGAGTGACTGACTGAGCATGGGAAGAGGCAAGCAGTAGCCAGTCATCCATGTAATGATGAGTCCAAAGACCCAGCAAGTGAAGATGACATGCAACAGAGTATTAATCAACAAAACACATACGGAGCTGATGAAAGACCAAACGGCAGTGCCCAGAACTGCAAGACAAAACCATTGTGGATGAACAGAAGAAAATGACATAACACTGGGTCAATTGGAATATGAGGCATCTGTCACATTGTGCCCAGAACTGCAAGACAAAACCGTCATGGATGAACAGAAGAAAATGACATAACACTGGGTCAATTGGAATATGAGGCATCTGTCACATTGAACTTGGTCAACCAAAGTCCCAGGGAAAAAAACCACTGAAATGAGAAGTAGGACTCCATGGTGAAGTGAGGTGTCTTCAGATAGATATACAGCCAGGACAGATCTATGATGGGTTTCCAATCTTCAATGTTTTTAGAGACACTAAATAGATGGGAGTAAAATCCCAGTTGAATGGGCACCACTCAATCGATAGCTCCTTTGTGTAAGAAGTCTCAAACAGACTCAGCAAGAGGACTGAATAAGGTATGATCCCAAGGAGGAGGAGGGAAGGAGATCTGGGAAGTGGATAGAGGGGAAGCAGAACTGAAGGCAGAAACCTTTAGATAAAACACGTAGAACCTACAGAACTGTTGGGAAGTGTAGTTAAAAAAATAATAAGCTAAACAAAATTAGAGAAAGTACCTAATACTAACAAACTAAAAAACTTAGAAATTTATAGAATCTACGAAGTACATAAAAATAACAAACCTGCAAAACTATGAAATTATACCTAAAACAATAAGCATCACCTAAAGTAAAAAACGACTAAAGGAGCTTAGAACATAAAAGACCCTTAAATATTGAACATACAAGTCCACCTAAAGAACCTATAAGACCAAGTAAACGAAAGTAAAACCTACCCTGAAAAACACAAGAATAAAGTCACTCAGTTAACAATAACAAATTTTGACTCAAGTCTAATCCGCAATTAGATGTAACTAGTAGTAAAGAAAAAGGAACTTACAAATTAAATTACATAAACTATGTAAAGAAGTAAAAATAACGAACCAACACACCCACATAATTAGCCGAAGATACAATTACTCAAACAGTAACAATCATGCAAAACTAGTACATTTACCGAAAATTAAACAAAAACGAAATAATAATCAAACTCTAAATGCAAATTTAAACTAAACTAACTGAGATTGTAAAAGAACTATAAAAATAGAAATTACCAAATACTGAGCAGGAAAGACATGAAAGACCTAAATTATCTAGTGCGGAAATTAGGTCCATCCACACAAGAACACATAAACTTGTTAAACATGGGTATAACTACTGGGAGTAAGAAATACACACTGAAAAATTTATCACAGATCTCCTGGGAAGAAGAACAATACCTAACCCAGCAGATTACATGGAGGTACAGTAACAGTTGGAAAGTGCTATAGAAAAAAATTTACTCACAGTAGTTATATCCTTCTTCACAAAAAATCATAACATGAAAGGAAGAAATCATCAGCTGACTATAAGACAAGAACTTCCCGTTAACTAAAGCCTGTACTTCCCCAGCGACATCATTAACCCTGAGACCTGGGGACTCATGTCAGAACCATTGTCTACTAATGCAGGAATTTCATCATCCATCATATTAAATCTTGAATCCATATGAACAAATTAAAATTTGGAAAACAAAAACATTTCTGAAACAAACGAGTAGAAACAATGGAAATCAAACACTAGAAGTCAAAACTTCAAATTCAAACTGATATAAATTGATCAAAATTTTGTAGTCATGCACATGGAAAATGAGGTAAAACACATGTCTATACACTAGAATGCCAATCGAGAAGGTGAGGGAGCTAACTGCACTAGTATAGATTGTGTAGTATGATTGGTGGAGGTTAGTCACATGATCAGCATATGTTCTGAAATGGCACAGATAGACTGGTGTTCTGTTAGCGAAATTTATTTAGCAATGCTTAGAGGGCAAACCAAGATTGAGATAGCTTTGAGTGAGCGGAAGTAGTACCGTTTCGGAAAATATGTTTTCAAAATTTCATGACTTTTCAGTATTTTTATGACCTATGCAAACAATCTGCATAGCACATAAGCTAGCAAATTAAATTTGTTAAAGAGTAATAAGTAACAGATAATTACATAAATAGTATATTCAATTCTAAAGAAGAAATAAAGCATAAATATGAACAACAGATATAATTATCCTAGACTAATTATTAAAAACTGGTGATATCAATAAGGAACATATTGTTTGTGTTCTAAATCAACTTGTTCACACATCATACTCTACCTCGACATATGCCTGCATCATGATAAAAACCTGTCCCACAGTCTTCTACACACAGACCATTTTTTAGCATTTTTGGAGATTTGCAAGTCGAGCATTCATCTAGGTTTGATCCAAGGCAAGTTTGACAGCTCTCATGGCATGCTGATATTAAGATAAACACACATAAAAGCTCAAAAATTTCTTCTAATTACAATTAAATAATATTGTCTTTAAAATTAGAATATCATACTTGTAATTCAATAAAAAAAGATAATTTCAATTAAGTCAATAGTACTTGATAATAAATTTTAACTTGCTTTTCTATATTAATTATTACAAATATAACCAATTAGATAAAAGATACTTTTAGAAACAAATAAAATGATAAAAACCCTATAACCCAAGTGCTTTCGAAAGGTGGACCTTTCTTCTTCAGGAGCAAACTGGGAATGGTGGTGTAAATCAAATGAGTAACATATAAAAGGAGTTGAGTGACATCATGAACATCATGTACTGTTGTGTCTCATTTTCGGGAAATTTGTAGCCAGCAACGAGAGCATTATGTAAAAAGGTGTTAGGGATATCTTGCTTTAGAATTTGCTAAAAATATATATATATATATATATATATATA
>NW_013665834.1:41960-52235 GCF_000517525.1 Limulus polyphemus | reverse complement strand
TATATATATATATATATATATATACACATAAAACTGTACTTAAGTGTTTAAGTAAAATAAAAGTGACACATGGAGACTGATTGAAAAAGAGATGTTAAGCTAATCAATTTATACACAGGTATGGAAAATTATCTTAAATAAATAGTAAGTTTTAGGAAAGTTAGGGTTCACACTAAATGAAAGAAATTAGCAAAGAATAAAAACTATTTTTCTGACAGAGATGAAACCAATGATTGGAGATCACTCATTCCAGGATCTAGATTAATTCCAAAAGGTCAAACAGTGTTCAGATTAGAGACCCAATAAACTTCTTTTATTTCTTTATCGGTTTTAGTTTTGAATCCTGTTTCAATGCCAATGAGAGTAACATCATTAATGCAACAACTGGGTTGGTTAAAGTGTTTAGCAACAGGGAGATCATTTTCTGTGTTAACAGAAGACATATGGTTGTTGAAACGGTTCTCTAAGAGTTGTTTGTGTACGACCTTCATATTGGTGATTGCATTTTTTACACTGTATAAGGTAAATGGTGTTTTGTGTTTAGAATCAAATATATATATTGATGGTTTGTTTTTATTACTTAATATTGTATTGAAAATTATTGTTTTTCAAGCCACAGTTGATTAAAAAGTTCATAAAAAGCCTAATAAATAACTATCTCTTGAAATTTTAAAACAAAAACCATAAGTTTATACTAAATAACTCAAATCTAAATACATACATTCACACTTTCCTTCATAGGACAGAAAATACTTGTCAGGACAGTCATCCAAACAGTATCCATAGGAAACACCAGGGTATGTAACCAGATGTCCAGTGCTGCATGATAAGCACTGATCTAAAGCTCGGCCTCCAGCACAGTACCGACAAGTTGGGTGACAAGCTGTAAAATAGTTAGTTCCTGTAAATCTTGCATGTTTACTACTAAAAACAAAGTTTGAAGTTAGCTTATTTTTATAAAAGTGCTTTAAAAAGCATAAATTTATCATTTTTAACTACAAACAAATTAATCTGAGACTGAGAAAATAAATACTAGCCTTGACAAGTGTTAGAATCAGTGTCTTTGTAATATCCTGGCCCACATTCCTCTACACATGATTGTTCACGGAGGAATCTACCATAGTAACAGCTGGTACAATTAGTTGAAAAAGGACCCGCACAATCTCCACACAAGGGGTGACATGCTAACAACAAAATCAGGCAATTACTGTAACTTAAATTCAAATAAAAAATGGTTCTCAAAATATACTGAAGAAAATATTGTGTGTTACATTATTAAGGAACTAACACATTGTAAAAGTTGTATAAAAAGCATTTATTTTAAATTAAATATCAATGAAATTATCTTACTACCATCTACTCTAAGTTTTAAATATTATTATGATTTTTTATTGTTAAAATCGCTACTCAAGCTACACAAGTATAATTTTAACCCTGTAACAGCCATTAAGAACACTATACTTGTATACTACACAAAAAAGAATCATAGGGAGTAACCATTCTCAGACTGCATTACTATAAAGTCGCCTTACACATACTTGATAAAACACTACTTACGAATGCAGTACCCCTGTTTAGTAGAATACATTCCACGACTGCACATATCCACACAGTGTTCTTCTTGAAGAAATTTGCCATTTTTGCAAGATCGGCAATAAGGTTTGTCTTTGTAGCAACTTTCACAGTCACTTTCACAAGCTACACGTTACAAATATTAATAGAATTAATGCCTAAAGACTAAAATTACACTATTAGTGTAAAATATGGCTCTGGCAACATCAAAAAACAGAAATCTATAAATCTATAGAAATTCAAATGTTATGTTCATACTTAACAAAGGGAGAGAGAGAGAAACAAGAAGTGACTCGATATTATTGGTATATGTTGATTGGTTGTAATCTTATATGTTTTTCACCTCCTACAAGCAAGTAATGCAAGATCTAAAATTGGTTATCACTTAAATAATTGGTAGATTATTCTAAAAATAGTCTTTTTAAATTATATCAACATCTTTTGTTCTTTTGAAGGTAATATACCTGCAAAATATAGATTAATGAGTAATACTCAGATCAATGCTCCTAAAACTTTTCTTACCTTCTATTAAACAACCATAGGGTAAACAACATATAAGTTACTGTTTAGTTTCAACAAACTTTTTAAATTCAAAATATAGTTCCAGAAGATATTCACTAAAAACCATATATAACAGTGAAATCAAGTTCAGAAGGCCTCACAAGACTGAAGGAACTTTGAGGAGTTAAATCAGACCGGAAAAAAAAAATTATCACAGACAAAATTTCTGGGAATTAAGCCTTGACTAAAAACCATACTTAACACTACAGGAAATTTCTGGAATTAAGTCTTGGCTGAGAAACCACAGAAAAACTATCTCCTTAGCACTTAGTTCAACTCATTAAAGCAACATCTTTCACAATTAGAACTACTAGGGTAAGAAATATTCAAACCATAGATTTTAGTTAAATTTATTGAACATTACCTTGACAATGTCCACCTTCCACATAAAATCCTTGATTACATTTTTCAACACACTGTCCATTCATGAGTAAATAACTATTGTGGAAACACGAGAGACAATCATATTCAGAAGGTCCACGACAGTTCTTGCAAGATGAATGGCAAGCTAGAAAAGAAATCTTTTTACTTTCTGAAACTTAAACTTTTATAAACATGAACTTATTTTATAAATATTCTTTTTTAAATTATAAACTGTGCTATGACTTTTGTTCCCTGTCAAAGGAGAAAAAAAAATTACAAATATGTCATCAAAATCCACTATAACCAAAAAATTCCATATTATACATGCAAAAAGGCAATGACCTTTACTAAAAAAATTAGAGAAATTATTACAAAGGACCCTTCTCTACACCTATGATTACACAAATTCAAAATGTCTTACCAATACAAACTCCATTACTAATTGTATGGGATGGTCCACATTCTTCTCTAGTTACACAGTGTCTGGCTTTGAATATCAGTCCTGACTGGCAGGTTAAACACTGGTCTTCTCCTTCGCCAAAACATTCGTGACAACTGGTATGACATGCTGAATATTGTATAATACACTAAATAAGTAATTAGTGTAATATATTACACAAAACAATCATCCCCTCAGTATTTTTTATGTAAAAATCAGACATCAATAAATGGTATAGCTATCATAAAGAGCAAGGGCAACCTGTCACTGATGTATACTTAAAATCGATGTTCATAAGGTCCCACGATATTCTCAACCAATCCTTTTTAAAAGCCATTTACAGAATATATTTAGTGTCTTCAGTAACTTGATATGTTGCAAGTGCACCTCCCAAAGCATGCCATACATGTTTAATGAGTTTGAAGTCCAGTGAGCACATGAAACACAACATTTGGTCAACGAACATGTCAATTAATTTAACATGATGGGGGCATGCCAGCACTATCATCCATTAGGATGAAGCTAGGCCAATTGCACCAGCAGTACAAATAGTTACAGGACTGTTATCTGTAACATGTGGCATTAATGGTTACATTTCAACACTTCACAAGATGTAGAGTCAGTGCATTCACCATTGATAGATGTATAACATTCCTGTGTGGAAATGGAATTGGATCTTGTTCCAAATAGGTTATCTAGTTGAAGGATAAAACAAATATTGCTTCACATGTCATAAGCTCAATGGACCCTGAAGTGTTACAAATTAAACAGACTTTAGTGTCATTTGTTATATGTCAAACAACCTGTAGATTAAAGTGTAGCATGTTTTGGAGTAAATTACCACAGAACAACCTATAGATTAAAGTGTAACAGATGTTGGGTACTGTACCACAGAACAACCTATAGATTAAAGTGTAACAGATGTTGGGTACTGTACCACAGAACAACCTATAGATTAAAGTGTAACAGATGTTGGGTACTGTACCACAGAACAACCTATAGATTAAAGTGTAACAGATGTTGGGTACTATACCACAGAACAACCTATAGATTAAAGTGTAACAGATGTTGGGTACTTTACCACAGAACAACCTATAGATTAAAGTGTAACAGATGTTGGGTACTTTACCACAGAACAACCTATAGATTAAAGTGTAACAGATGTTGGGTACTGTACCACAGAACAACTATGCTCCAGTAGCATTTCCATTCCTAGCTTAGTGTAAAAATTAAATTGTAGTTTGTGTTTGCTGTTATTATAGCCTTCTATTTTTATTCTTGTCTTCAAATTCATATACGTGTTACTTCCAAACTAGGAACTGTAAGTGAAAGAAAAGTAAAAGTAGAACAGAAGGAAAGGGAAGGCAGAATGATAAAAAGACCAGAAATGGTTACATGGCTCTGCACAACTCAATACTATAAAGTTATACTTACAAATGTATCTTGTGCAAGGAAAATTAATTCATTGTAAAGCTTAAAGTATTATTCTACTGCATCTTAAACAACACATATGAAGCAGTTGTTATTGATGTAATGAAGTGTACATTGCATTATCAAAAGATGCATGGTTGACAATTGCTCCTAGCTAATTATTTTGTGCCTTGCTGCAAGAAGAATGTACTTCACTGGGTGTCTGGAACATATGCTGGCTTTGTGAAGTCTGTTTCTGACATAGTTTCCAGTTACAACCATGAAAACGAGTTTAATCTCAAAGCAGATATTATAGTTGCAGTGAAGAACAAACAGACAGTTACTGTCTAATTCTGTTATGAATGATGGTCTCCCTTTTCCAGGGGTCGAACAACTGTACCATTGGTTTAGAAGTGGTTCCACATTCTGCTAATAACACTTTGAGAAGATTATAGCCAATTCATAACAGTTTGCTGTGATTGGCCAGTTTCAATATGTTCAATGATTCTGAATAAAAGTGAAACATTCTTTGAGGTCTAGCCATGAGCCTTAAACATTTAAAACTCTGTGATTTACTTTAAAGAGACAACTGAGACAAAACTGTGATAAACCTCTATATATACCTCAGCCTGAATGAGTAATCATCAGTATTTCAGTATTTCTGATTTGCATAACAATGAACTGAACTGTTTTTGCCTTATCACATATGTAGTTATAATAATAATAATTCCTTTTATTCTTTAATAAAACCTAAAAAGGTTCAAAACATTTCTGCATGGTGAAGAAAAGAGATTTGTTTTTAAATATTTTTTTATTAAGTTTCTGTTTATAATAATAATACAAATAAATACATTAGTAAATGAACGACTGTATGTGTATGAATGCAATTTTTTAAAACTAACAAAAAATAGAATAGTTGCAGTTTCTTCTTGAAATTAGTAAAATTTCTCCAAACTAAAAGTCACAAAATACTAATTCGTGGATGATAAATCTCTAAAAATAGGGTCATTAAAACTTACATTGACAATATCCTAAAGAGTCTTGGAAATAACCTTGAGAACATGCAAACACACAGTATCCTTCCTCCAATAGTTTGCTTTGATCTTTGCAAGCAAGACAGTAGTTAGGATCTTCTTCAAGACAAGAACTGCACTCTCCAGAACATTTAACTACAACAAACACAACAAAAACATGTATATAAAGAGAAAACATGCATATACTATCACCACAGCACCAGCATATAGATTATAAACAGTAAAATATTTTACAATGAAATAAATTATAGTATTAAAAATCATACATAAAGAAAGAATAAATATATGATTTCATCAAAACCATCTACATGGCAAAATTAAAATAACTTAAAAACAGCAAATAACCTGATAAAAATAATTTTGAAAAGTAGTATTATGAACACTTGGTGGGAAAGAACAAAAGCTTTGCAGAACAAGAACAAGACCACAAACCTTAACAAACTTGTAGTGGGTCTGTGGGAACATTATTATAAATAAAACGTTAAAAGTATAATTAATCCTGTTATAAACTATTAAAAGTAAGATAAAGAGGCAAAAATTAGCCATTTATATCAAATAATTCAGAAAAAGCATCATGTTTGGCTGAAAATGTGTTTCCTCACATTCCTTCACATACAGTTCAACATGTTTTATTTACTGCAGGTAAAAAGCTTTCTCATTAACCAAGTGAGGTAATTTACACTTTAAGAATAATAATATTATTACCTGGCTTGCATAAGGGGCAGCACTGACCCTTCACTTCCACAGCAGCTGAACCCACAGGACATGATGGGCACTCATGCTTAAAGTGTATGATCTGTCCATTGTAACATGCTCCAAGAGTACATTTGTCTACAACCCACTGCTCTCCTGGCTAAATAACAAAACAGGTTTTATAATATGATATTCTTATTTTCTAATGGAATTACATCACATAATTACTTAAGGACAATAAAAAATGAAGCAGTAATAATACTTACAGACACATATTGAAAAAGTTTTTTTCCTCAACTTGTAAAATGATTCTGATCACATTTACTCAATAAACTTAACATTCAACAAATCAAAATTAACTGATGAATACACTCACTTTATAGATTCTGTCTTCTACAAAACACAAATCAAATTGCTGAACACACTCTGGGCAGCATTTTCCAGAGACATGTGCCAAATTTTCATCCTAAGAAATGATAGAACATAAGAACTTTCTTCCACACAGTAAAAGAAAAACTATGTATATAAAACTAGCTGTTAGTGCAATTATAATTGAAAACCTGAAATTACTGAATAATATTCACACTAATTACTAACTGAAAGTGTCATTATTTACAAAACTGTCTACTGAGTAACTGAGTGTGTGGTTATAAAAAAAAAAGAAGACTTTCTTAACAGCAGTGTTGTTGTGAAGACAAGATCCATTAATTTTCTGAAAGTGTATATATTACAAAACCTACTAAGTGCTTAATATTACAGTTATCAGTAACTAGATTCAGTTACTATCAAACAATGTGGATACTGTAATACCTTGAAGGGTTGCAAGTTACAAAATAAATTATGAACTAGAATTTAAGGGATTAAACATGTAGCATAAATAACGAAGTTTAGTAGTACTACTAAAATAACTGACTATCAAAATTTAATACATTTATCGGAGGGCTGAATTCAGAAAATAAAGAGGATAGTAAAATTGTAACTTCTGAAGTTTAAATATTTTTTGTTTGGAGTGGAATCTACTTCTATTTCTTCTCCTGAGTTTTTTTTTCTGCAACCTGTCCTTGTACTGTTCTAGGATGGGAGAGTAAGATATGACTTTGAAGATGTTATTACTTGGTCAAAGTGTACAGGAATATCTCTGATACATGGTAAAAACATATCCACATGTTAAGAAAGCTGCTCTGAGAGAAGCTTCAACCTGAGACTCTCAACTCACACTAGTGCTCAGAAAACTAATGCCCTTAACCATGTGAAAGGCTCAAATCTCAAAAAGACAACTCATCATTCTGACTGTTATGTGACTATCCCTACTCAAAGAAGGCTCATTCTCAAACCAACACATACAGCACTATTAAGTTACTTAAGCTGCCAACATACATGAACTTCAAAACCAGAAACTCTATCTATGCAACAGACCAAGATAACTGCTGAACCAAGGATGGCTTGATTCATCATCTAATCAGTTTAGGTGGCCTCAAGAGTGGATAAATCCAAATCAACTTTGTAGGGGTTTAGATGAAAATAGGTTGATGTTTGGCATTTTATGGTCAAACAATCAAACTATCAAACATCCAGGATGCTCAAAGATTTTCAATCTTCCTTCACCCCTCACTTGATAAGGTGTTTACTTGAGAGGATTATAGTGATTATGCATCTTTAATTAGTGTAATTTAGCAAAAGCTACGAAAAATGTTAAGAGTGGATAAGTATTACCTGGGTGCTCATATAACATACCAGAAAACTAACTTTGTCTTTACTCAGATTTGAACTCAAAATCCTCAGCTCACATTAGTATTCCAAAACCAATATTCTTACTATCTGAGCTACATAATTCAAATCCCAAGTGTTCCAACCACTGGAAACATTGAATTGTGTTTAAGTTACAATTTCCCTAAACAAAAGTTAAATTCTACCTCATATGCAGTATGAAACATTTAATATCATAGCAACATTCAATGTTTCATAGTGCAAATAAAATGGTGGTTTGGAAAGATTTTTTTCTACTATCATTTCCAGTCTAACTAGGTATTAAACAAAAAGGCTTCTTAGCAAGAAAAAGACAAATTAAAAATGATATCTTTTACATACCTCTAATTTGAAATTCACAGTGAGCTAATTAAGAGGAATTTGAAACAAAAAATCTACAGTCTAGTGTAATTTTTATCATGTACATTAGGTCTGTTGGTTAGATTGTACCTGTTTCTAATGCAGCCTAATGTAGGGTTGGCTGACATTAAGCTCTAATTTCAACATTTAAATATATTTTAAAATAATTTTAATTCAAGAAAACAGTAAACATTTTCTTGCTTTTTGGAGAAAAGAGAAGGGTTCTAATTTTCATCCATAAAGCATGGTCAATAACAAAGTTGGAACATCAATAACTGTTACATTTTATGTAATTATTTTTGTAGGTCAAACATAGTTTAATACTTCTTGCCATTTTCATGAATTAGAAAGATGAAAGTAAAAAATGTAGGAAACTGAACATAAAAAAGTGTGGATTATGGCAAGAATAACATTACATAATATTTTTTTGTATGGTTTAGCCATACCATATGCATCAGGTTCACCTTTTAATGATGACATATCATGTAAGGTTAGAAGAGCATCTAGCCAGGTATCAAAAGATGCTTCAGAGCAAAAATAAACTGGTTATTTTATGAAAATATTTATTTTCTGTTCTGAATTATTATTCAAATACCATACATATATTTATATCCTTTGATATTTTAGTTACATTTTGTGACCATAACACAGTATGTAAGGTGTTGTAAGTTACAATCAGAACAACGGACGAACTATGGGATATTGGTCTTAGATAGAATTGAAGAAAGTAAAAATCCTTAAACTAACCATAATTCAAAGTGATGACACTGTAATACTTCTGGTTTAGAGGAATAAAGGTGAACAAGTAAATTACCCATGCATAAAAATATGTTCAAAGATTTGGCTGGATGAAATGTTAATGTAAGAACAAGCATGGAAAAGAAGAAACAAACATGCTTGACAAACACAACAAAGTACTGTTCATTTGATACTCCACATACAATTGTGTTACATATCTTTTAAGCTGAAAAAACGAAATTAAAATAAATAAAAACAAATGAACTTGATATTAAAATGAACTTAAAATAAAATTTACATGATCAGCAAGCACAAAAGTATTAAGACAATGACATGACATTTACAAGTGGGTTTTTGACTCTCGGATCAAAAATGGACCAACTTCGTCAAAATTTGGAAATGAATCTTATCTGGCACCACCACAATTGCATTTACAATGCATGTTCTTGCTGTAGCAGACCAATTACCAGAAAATAGCACTGACATGTGGAAGTATCCCTATTCCATGTGATAGTTTCAAGGTATCTCTCAAATGCAAGATCAAGTAGAACACAAAGCAACCACCTTATGAAATAACAGATAAATTCCTGTCTCAGTCAAGCAACAAAAACTAACACCAGGTAACGTTGGTGCTTCTGATACAAGTGTACCACCTTTTGGCATAAGGAGGAGAACTAGCAGACAGTGTAGATACCAAAAAGAATTACTTGTAGAGTGAGTGGGTGTGGTAATGATCAGTATGCAGTTTAGTTGACCCTCATACCACAGTTGGTAGAAAATTGACATCAAAACACTAGTGTGAGTCAAGGGTCCTAGATTTAGGCATGGTCAGGAAAACTTCCACTGACATACAACCAATGACCATCTGTACTGAGTAAAACAAACCATTTAAGTACATCTTTGAATTAGCATTTGGTCTGGCATTGTGTGTGTGTGTGTGTGTGTAGTGACTGTATCACTGGCTTGGAGCTGCCTAATTGTGTTTTCTTATGGGCTTGCCTTGTTTGACTGGGTAGATTCTGTAACAGTCACAATGGGATTATCTTTCTCAGCCCTGAGTCCTGGGGCTCAATTGGCAGAATATTAGTTCTAAAACACTAGAATGTAACAATGTCCCAAGTTGAAGATTTGGTTAATGCAGATTTTTAACATACTGATACATTATAAACTTAAAAATAATTTAAAGGATACAGTGTGGATACCAAGTAGAATTACCAGTTGACAATGAGCACAAAAAAACAAAACAAAAACATATGACAGTTTAGTTGTTAACAAGAATTACTAGATCGATTATCAACAAAAGAAAAGGATTACTAAATACATTTTGTATACAAACAGAAATTACATGCATGCAGTGCT
>NW_013665834.1:17316-40960 GCF_000517525.1 Limulus polyphemus | reverse complement strand
CGATTATCAACAAAAGAAAAGGAATTACTAAATACATTTGTATACAAACAGAAATTACATGCATGCAGTGCTGAGGACACTATAGAATTGTTTATTGGTTGATAGTATATATATATATATATAATAAACAATAATTACTAAAAGTTCAGATGCTAAAAAAATTACTTATAACAGTGTGATTATTAAAAACTTACAGACTGACAGCATAAATGACAAGAGTTATTTTTGATAGTGTAATTATGAACAAAAAAAATCTAGTTAATGACAAACATGAGTTATTGAGTGACGATGTAAAGAACAGAAATCCACGTTTTGATGAAAAAATAAATTAACAGCAATAAGTACTTTTAACAGAGTGATTATAACAAAACTTCCTAATTACTGGCAGAGTGAATACCACAGTATAGTTATGCAAACAAACTACATACTGATGAACACTGTGGTGTTTCACAAAATGCAGTAGAACATGAAATCTTTCCCTTCGAGCATACACAAAATTCACAACTACTGATGTTCCAAATGTCTCCACTGTAGAAGGTGTTGTTACCATGGATGCATGGGCCTAGAGAGTAAATAAACAATATAAAAGATGTTTTAACTTGTATAAGTAAACTTGAAGAACAAAATACAATGTCAAAGATATTGTTATTATAAATATATAGACCTGGATATAGAATTAACAGTGTAAAAAATGTTGTGACATAGATACATGGACCCGAGAATGACTAAAACTCTAAAAGATGTTATCATAATAAATACATGGACTTGGAACATAAATAAACAATTATGTAACCATATATATTTTCTTTTAAGTTGTATTTAAAGTCTCAAATTGCATATATAGCTACTCAGTAAACTTAATAAAAAAAATTACAGAAATGTAACCTTCTGTTTTTAAATTCAATTAAAAGTAAATGTTTAAAATCTATTATATCTATTTTAGGAAGCTAATTTATTACTTTTATACAATATTAGCTTTATGTGGCTGATTTTCTGTCTTTAAAATATAATCTATATTGCTAAATTCACTTAATATGATGGCTAGTCACTTCCTAATAATGCAATCTATTATCTTTTTAAAACAATGTTCCTATCAATTACATTAAAATTATCATATTCAATGGTTGCTTTTCATAAATGCCCCCAGTGGCTCAGCAGTAAGTCTGATGGCTTCTAATGATAAAAAATCTGGTTTTGATACCTGCAGTGGGTATAGCATAAAAAACCAACTGCTTTACAACAAACAAACTTATAAAAAATATATTTGAAACTGTTGACAACATTTTTAGTATTTTTATTGCATTTTTTCTGTTAACTAAATGACAATGAATTAATCTGTTTAACAATCTACAATAAGTACTTGAACACTTTAAAATCCATTTCCTTAACCCAATGACTTCAGAAAATACCTTTTGGTGAAGGTTTTAAAATTCATCTTGTTAATTCAATGATTTTAAAAAATAGATTTATTAAACATTTCTATATTTGATAACTGTTTTAACAATCATTCTCTCAATAAATGGTAAGGAACAAGTTTTTCAAAACACTTGTAAATACTTTTATTATTTCTGTGAAATTTTTAGTTTATACTATGTTTAAGGTTTTTTATATAAAATGTTTTTTTTAATTTCTAACTTACTTTCTGAGGAAACACATGAGGGACAACATTCATTTGGCCTCTTGAATAGGGTATATTATAGGAGAGTAAAGTATGTAGTATGTGTATACTCTTATAGGATAAGAACTTGATTTGACAAAACAAAATCAGAACCTTTGTATCAGAACAGGAACAGAAACATAATATTTTTTGAGGTGTATAAAATCCATAAAAACTGTTTCAATGTTTTGTTATTTGTATCAAAACAAGATCTGAAGCTTAATGACTCTATTTTGTGTCATAGCAGAATCAGAAGATTTCCTATTTATAAAATGTTTCTAAGATCTGATTTACAGCAACCTAAATCCAGTTGAGTTCATGTGATAATTTCAGCCTGAGGTCAAGGAACTTACCTGCTATTTCATAGGATAGTTGTACTGTGTCCTACCTGACCTTGTCTAAGGGGAATACCTTGCAAATATCATAAGCAGTATAAATATTACTGCATTCTGGTGCCCTATTTCTGGTTGGCTACACAAAGAATGTGTATTGTTAATGCAGTTTTGCCATTTTCACATAAGATTCATTCTGAACTTTGAGGAAAGTGCACTCACTTTCTGTCCTGAAGGAGCCAAGCTTGCTGTGGAAATTCTTTTTTTTTTGTCTTACTGTGATGTTCAACCTGCTGATCATATCCATTTTGTTTTGCTTCATTTTTAACATAGTCTTCACTTTAATTGTTTAATCAAATAGTTTCTTTTACTCTAATTAAATTCAATCTCCACAATATAGTGTAACAGTACTACTACAAGTTGATCAGCTTCCAAAGTCCTGCAAAATAAAGTTTTTTTACTCCAACATCAAATCTTGTATCTTTGATTTCACCTGCAAAAAATTGATACACCTCTCCTTCCACACATTACATCCATGATACTCTTGTTTTCAAGAAGTGCAAGACTTATCATTAAATTACCATTATGGTCAGTTTAGATGTTGTCTCATATTTCACCAAGATAAAATATAAAGAGGAAATTAATATAATACTCAAATGAAGACAAGTAATTTTCCAGCATGGACAGAAGTCAGTACCTCAAATATCATGAACTTATCTAGACATCAACTGTCTCTATTAAAATGGTTTCATATTTAATAATAAATTTTACAAAATGTTGAATGCATGTTAATGTAATGGAATCCCCCTTATCACTGTGGTACTGGGGATATTTGTGCAGACTTTGAATGGATCATTTTATCATCACATCTTCACTCATCAACCAAATATGTGGAAAAGTTATTTCAATGATATGTTTGTTTTGTGATGACACAGAGAAGAATTGAAAACCTTTTATTCACACCTGAGAGCATAAAGTTTTCTGTAGAACTTTAGATCATAAACACGCATTCATTCCTTGATGTTCTGGTTTACAAGGAAACATGTTCTGCAAAGTCTGACTACTACATCTATTTTCAGCAATTACACAAACTCATGCAAACAAATATTTCTATTTTTATTCATATTACCCACTTTTTGTAAAAGCTTAAATTATTCAAATACTTAAACTAAGTTAAAAGCATATGTTCTTCATTATACCTCAAGAAAAACTTGTACTTCTTGACTGTTTCAGTAACAGGTAATCAACATTGGCAAAACAACCGCAAGATAGACCAGAAAGATGGAAAATACATGATAAGAAAAAAGGAAAACACCAAAAGGAAATGCCCCCCAGTGGCACAGCTGTATGTCTGTGGACTTACAATGCTAGAAACCAGATTTTGATACTGATGGTGGGCAGAGCACAGATAGCTCATTGTGTAATTTTGTGTTTAACTACAAACAAGCCAAAAGAAAAAAAATCATGAAAGGTAGTGTCAACAAAACTTAAAACAGTGGACATCCAACTGATATATATTATAATACTAAAATCATAGCCAATAACCACTTAACAATATATATTGGACACCTTTCATCAGAGCAATTAGATATCTAATTTGTCATAGTAATGACTTGAAATTGTGATTTATCATCATTATTCAATTATATTGTTTTTTATTTTTATAATCTTTAATTGCAGATGTTTAACTATGTTATACAATTATATATGACTCCAAATATTTTATTTTCTTACCCTTTGATTTTAAGGCTTAGATGTTTAAAAGTAGAAATGTCATTTATAATCAGGGTTCTCACTAAGGTCCCACAGTTAAGGGTCCCAGAGACTCTCAGCTTTTTTTTTTTTTCAGGAGTCTCAGTGAGATTTTCAAGGGTCCCAAACTAATTTTCAAAAGTCCCACAAGTAGAATTTAGTAAACTCAAAAAAAAAGATCAATGTCAATGAAAATTTTTATTTACAATGTACACTACATGTTTACCTTCTGCAAGTGGAAATATTAATGTTCAATGAAAAGCTGTATTTACACTGCATGTTGTTTCCCTGTATGAGTGCAAAGTAATTTTCATGAGAAGATTAAAAATACTTTTCTTCATCTGAAAATTTTCAAATATCATTTGCATAACCACTATAACATCCTAAATGACTATCAAATGTTTTTTTTTTCAGAAAAACTTTATATCTTGTCTGTTATTTTTTTTACCCTAACTCTACATGAAGTCAGTTGATTTGACTGACCTTGTAATCACCATAAAATATTAGGAAATAATTACAAATTTCCCCTATTTTCTTTCTGGGATGATTTCAGATTTTAACAGAAAACCAAAATTGTTTGTTCTAAGTAGCCTAAAGCTTGTACACATTTATCTATACTTAAATTTTATTGTTTTGTTGCCCTTTGAACTATTATTTGTGCAATATAAATTGCAAATTGCGTGGCAAATGTGCAGCTCACATCATGTTATCAAATTACATAATGCACAAACTACTCTTAAGTATACCTCATAAAAAATTATTATTATTTATAATGTTGCATGAATGGGAAAAGATTGAATCTATCATTTGTTAACCCTAAGTAAATAAGCAGAAAATTGTACTTGTATGTGTTTGACATTTTTAACATCAAGTGATAAATATTGTTTATATTGTTCCTTAGTTATATATATTTAAAAAAGTGTTCTAGCAAATCATTATTCAGTTACAATAAAAACAAAACTGAAAGTGTTGGATGTACGAGTAACTTATTTAATCAGTGTCTTAAAAAGCAAAGCTTTTATTTTGTATAATGATTACCTGTTCACATGAGGTTTCTGATAAACATTCTTCTGATACACATACCACCTCACCAGCCTGGCAGCTACAATGAGTGCAAGGATCAGAAATCCACTGGCTTCCATCCTGCAAAAATTACAGACCACAACAAAATAGATAATTTTTAAACAAAATGAAAATGAAAAACAAAACAATAATATGTAAACATAAACACTGTTGTTTGAGATATTTTCCACGTGTATTAAACCTAAAACTTTTGTTTATTAATGAAATTAATGATATTCCATTTAACACAAAAAATGATTGAATTAAAATTCTTATAATAATTATTAGTATGAATAAACATACTTCATATAGTATTCCAGCTACTTCACATGACTTTGTAAAACAACGGGGACAACATTCTCCTGGGATGGTCTGCAACAACTCCCCCTGATGAACAGTAATTAAGTATAATAAATTTATTCAAGTTTATAGAGTTTTTTCAAAAAATGTACTGCTTTAATTATTTTTCATGAAAATTAAGTTTCTACGCACATTCTCTAAATGTCAGATTTCTTCATTTATTAAAATATTTTCAATTGTCGTAAAAAGAGTTTAGGAGTAGTCCTCTTTTCAGTTAGAAACAAATTTTTAAATTGCTGTGTATAAACTTTATGTATTTAATCAATTTTACTTTTATAATAATTTTCATTAACTTTAGATACTTCTCAATGTAACGTGTATGAAAGAAAGTTTTTATTAGAGTTATAAAAAATAATACAAAATGCAGATATACTCTGTTAATGCACACTACTTGAAATTAAAGCTATCAAATGATGGAAGATTATTTAATCACCTCAGCACAAATACGGGAAGGACATTCTGCAACAAAACAAGTCACATGCCCATCCACACAGAGACACATGCTGCATGTTGCAGGTAACCAGATATTCCCACTGTAGTATGTCTTTCCTTGGTAGCTACATGAACCTGCAATACATAATATAGTTTTCTCTTGTGTAAGAATAAAGAATAAAGTTCTTTCCTTGACAGTTTGTAACAGATTAAACAAAACAACACTATAACTACTGTCAAACAAAAATAATTTATTAAATATAACAAACAGCAATCCAAAATAAAACTTTAAAACAATTAGAATACAAATTTTATTTCTTACAAAAACAATTAGTAAATCCCTAGGTACATATATTAATAAGCAATACCACATAAATCTCAATGTGATAAATTTCAATAAATATCAAAGGAATTAAGAAAAAAGAACCAGAAGAGTAAAAAACCTAATTCACCAGAGACTAACACAATATTTCAAAATTAAACCACTTTTCAATATCAATAACAATATCAAGCAATAATTCTTTTTAACTATATCTCATGAACTAACTCATTTTCAAGATCAAGGAAGGCTATTTATTTATTTAGTGATTAGACCACGAGGTTACATCTCATGCAACTAGCTATTACCATAAGTATACATAATCTTTCACAACATTGATATCTGTACATCACCACTAGGGGAAGCATTTGTCAGTTTCATAATACATAAGTATTGAAAATCACTATACTCTAGTTGGAAGGTGACTTAACATGTTAATTCAACTTAAAATTCATAGTTGAACTAAATGATAGAAAAAATAATAAATGAATGGTAAATAAAACAATAACAAAAGAAAAGTACAATTCACTATCTCAGAAGTTAAACGACCCTGCATTAACTAATATATCTTTCTATGTAAACTATATAAAACACATTAAGTTAGTAATGCACAATAAATATAGATATTTCTTCTATAATTATTTGAATCTACAATATACCATAGGTAAAGGCCTACAATAAATAACAGATATAGCTCTTTTGATTGTAACTATATTATTTTAAAAAATATGGTAAATAAACTTTCTATTTTGATACCTACATGAACCTGAAGTACCTTAGCCTATAAAATACAGTAAATTCTGTTTTTTTCATCTTTAGCTATACAAATTTGAAAAATGCAATAGATATAGCTATTTCCTTGGAAACTCAAACAATAATAAAATATGTTGCCCTTTCCTTAGCTGTACCAATACAGTAATCTACTTGCTTGGTACTTATAATAATCTGTAACTTGATTAAATAAGAATAGCTCTTTCAATTAAAGTTTAAACTACAGCCAAAAAGGATTTATGTACCTATGATGTATAGATAAAAATATTTACAATTTTTCATTCCTTTTTTGACACAACAATTCTTTATCATATGCCCCCTAGTGGCACAGCAGTATGTCTGCCGACTTATACTGCTAGAAACCGAGTTTCGATACCCATGGTGGGCAGAGCACAGATAGCCCTTTGTGTAGCTTTGTGCTTAATAACAAACAACAACAACTTTATCAGATAATTTAAATCATATAGATTAATCATATCTTAAAAACAAATGCATTTTGAAATATAATCTTTCTGCCATAAGCTAGATGAAATGAAAGAAGCAGCTTTGTGTGTGTGTGTGTGTTTCATTATAGCAAAGCCACATCAGGCTATCTTCTGTGTCCACAGAGGTGAACTGAACCCCTGATTTTAGCATTGTAAATCCGAAGACTTACTACTGTCCTACCAGGAGGTAGTTTTGTGTATTAGATAAATCTTCAAACCTCTTGACTTTTAAATAAGCTACATCAACAAAATAAACGACTAAAAACAATCACTATTCTACCTATAAGAAGTCAGCCTGTCAGGACAGTGCACAAATCTGCAGCCTTGGTTTGTTTTCACCACTACAGTTGAGTAAGTTAAAACAAACTTGTGGTGAAATACAATACTACTGAAAGACAAAACTAAATGTAGAAACTCTGATACTAACTAAATCTCTATAAAATAAACTTACTTCTCAGATTATTCAACATATTTTTGTAGTTTACAATGTTTATAAAACAACAATCATATATTGTTGCACAGTGTTTTTATAGTTTTCAAATACTTAAATATTCTATTATCTTTACCAATTCACCAATAAACAATGAAAACAGGATTTCAAACAAAGGTAAATACTCACTTCCAGATGGAACACATCGAGGACAACAATCACCTTCCAGATGTTGCAGCACCTGTCCTAAACCACAAGAGGTAATATCACATTTTGTCTTCTGGCATTGCACCTTACCTCCTGAACAGACACACTTTTGACACTTCCCTGATGTCCACCCTGTTCCCTCCTTAAGACCAAAGAAAAGTTATAAAGGCAAAGAGAGCATTAAATACAAATTACTGAAAAGTCCAATCTTTGTTTATATCAATATTTACATATATTAGATATTACCTATATAAAACCAACAATTTTCAATCATTCTAGGACATAAATAATGTTTCAATAAAAATTCTGCAAAAATGTGGAAGATTATGTCCAATATAAAAGGTTAGTTTTAAGTTTTAAAGATTTAGAATAATTCTTTTATATTAGTGAGTTACAACTGTGTAAGCCAGAAGTGCTCACTTTGTCAAAAATCAAGTTATAGCTTATGTGGTGACACTTCATATTAGGCTGCAGCTGTTATTAAGAAAAGGTGGTTAAAACAGTATTTCAGACCTATCTTTTGTACATTATTATAAGTCACTGTTACAACTCATTAACTAGGTTTAAAGAAGGAACAAAGAAATTATACTTTACACAACAATTCAAATACAGTGCATCAAACAATTAAAGGATTATTGGAGCTTTCAATAATTTAGCAAAAAACTATAGTATTAAAATAATATCAACAACTCTGCTCAGTTTATTTTTAAGCAAACCAGGTATTTCATGATCCATTGTGTGATCTGAAATGCAAATGATTGGAGATTTAGCCAACTTTTGTAAATTAACATTTGATAGAAGTGGATTTGCATCTTTACAGTCCAATCAGTTAAAAGTGGTGGAGGCATTATTATCCATTAATTTGAAGTTACGAAAAATTGCATCAAAATATAGCAGCATAAAGAGCTGTAGGATACAGTCCTTATAATTTGCTGTATCGATGGTACTATTTTTCAGGATAAAGAGGTTAGTACTTCCACTAATGCTTTGCTCTGCCCACACTGTACCTCCATCATTGCCATATGCTTGACACTGCTGTATGAAAATGGGGTGGATATACTTCTGGGTTCTCTCCAAATGAGTATATGCTTGTTATCTGGTTACAATTCATTTATAAAAAGAAAATTGCTCCACTTGTCCTTCGAGTGTTTTTGGCATCATTGCAGGCAAGCTATTTTGTGCCTTCAAATGAAGTGGAATGCACCTCACTGGGCATCTGGCTTACAGTCTAGGTTTATTAAGCCTGTTCTAATCATCTGCTCACTCGCATGGCATTCAGTTGAGGCTGCAGGAATCTCATTCAATCTTAGGGCAGGTAACCTATGATCGTTGGGAGCCAAAATCATATGCTTTTGTTAAGACAATGGTCTGCCTTATTCAGTAATTTTATCATTAGTTTGGAAGTACTTCCATTCTGCTAACAACAATTTGAAACACTTCAGCCAATTCACAACAGACTGTTGTGACTAGAGGGCTTCTATTCACTCTATGGCTCTTCACATGAGTGAAAAATCCAATGTCTTCTTTCAGGTCAAGCCATGGTTCCTGAACAATTTATAGCACTTAAAACACTCGTGATTTACTTTAAAGTGGTAAGCAAGACAAAATTGTGTGATATTACTACATACAGTACAAGTTGAATGCCCAATCAGTTGCATTTCAGGTTACATAACTGATTATCAGATATCTAATTGTCATTATAGTATATCATAAACTCCAATTATCTCTTAAACTGGTTTTTTGTGCAGTATTTATATATTCAATTACATTTGATAGAAAAACATAAACTAATAAAAAAATCACAGAAATAAAAAAAAAGAGTGCCATCTGTTTAAACTCAAACTAAATCTAATTGTTGCTTTTCTCAATAAACAAGTTCAAAGGATATTTTATGAAATGCCTTGGTATATTCTTGTATTCACATTCAAACTGATGCCTTTTCCAGTAGCTTTCTACAAACACCTGCATTTGTATGTTAACTTACTGGAATTGTTTTGTTGTCATAAGTACAAGATCTTTCAGCAGAAGAGCAATGAGGACAACATTGATCAGCTGGTATGTACAATATTTCTCCCTAGAAGAGAGAAACAAACAACACAAAACAATACTTTAAATAACAATAAATAAATGTGAATTTAAAGTCAATTTTCTCATGTAAAGTTTTTCACTTATGTACTTGCATTTTCTGGGCTAAAAAGTCATATTCATTCCAACATAGTAGCAATATAATCAATACTGAACACAATTTTCTTTGAAATAAATATATACACACACACACACACATATATATATATGTACATATTAAATATATAATACAGTATACATCTTAATATTTCTATAACTTATGATATATAATTGCATTTTGTAAAGCAGAATAAAACAAAAATCAGCTTCATTCATTACTAACTTCTAAATACACAGTACAAAAAATCATGACACTAAGAAATTACTACCTTACAAGGTAGTATTCTGATACTGATGTTCCAGCAACTACAGTTACTAAAACAAGTAGACAACCATTCATCATGATCACTACAACATCCTGTTACACCTATTACGTTTTTCAATAAGCCAAGAAGGTTTATTAATTTCAGAAGTCAATGAAGTGAGGGTTATTTAAAATACCAACTGATGGTGCAAAATAATAATAAATATACAATTCCCGAATTTGTTATTTACTGAAACATGACGATTGAAATAGTAAAAGCAGTGTTGAGAATGAAGTTAATTTCTTTTTGTATAATTATTCTGTTGCACAAACTTTTGTCCTAAATCAAATATAAGTGCAACTATATAAGGCAAATGGTCTTCTCAATTCACACTTAAATCTCCATACCTATTATTCATTCAAAATTTTTATCAACAATTTCGTTTCAAATTTAAGTAATAATATATGTTTCAAACATTTTTTTTGTTATTACTGAAAGTTAAAACAAAGAAGTATTATATTTTACAGATTTATAACATTTGAAAACAAACAAAAAAAAACATTCGGAATTTAAAGTTAAGACTTTAATTTAAAAAAACGTCAGATTTTAGAATAAATAGCATTGAGAGCACAAAGAGGGAACACATCAAAGCAACACTTATTCAAACATGCCTATGTAACTTACAGCATACTTCAAAACTTTATATGATGCAAACATAAATACGAAATTAATATGTCTTAATGAGACAAAATGTCTAAACACGACAAATTAGTGCTCTGTCATCATACACTCCTTAGAGCGACCTTGTATTGTAGCATTAAGTTATATGTACTGGTAATGAGCACGCATGCTTCAAATGTAAAGCGAAGTAGGTGGATATTATGGAGAAGGAATACGATGTTGATGTTTTGTTTTTCGTTTGCTGCCAACAGAATGACCTTTCTATACGTCAGCTTGTAAACTAATAATATAAGTATCTAAGAAAGATGACTTTAAGTTACAGAATTTCTTGACAGTTGTGTAGCCTTGTCACTTGAGTTCTCCCTCTCTCTCTTTATTTACAGAGCCGTTATTTCCATATTTGAACTTACATTATACTCTCTGTACACCTCATGACTTATCACCAAGGCAACGTTATAAATGAGTCACTTAATAGCATCGTACTAATAACTGATACGTTAAAAATGGCGATTACCAATACGGAAACAATATCTACACGTACACAATGAATACTGTTGAAAGGAATACAAGTACCTAAAAATTAAGAACACAATAAAAAGTACGCGCTAAATGATAGCTGTCAAAGTTTCGACGTAGTATTATGTACAAAATGATAGCTATTACAGTATAAACAGTATGTATAGTATATTATGTAGAAAAATTGGAAGGTGCCTGAAATGAAACAAGTATAAAAATGAAAGCTGTTAGGGTGTGAGCACAAAGCAGTCTATCAAATGAAGAGTGTGTGTGTGTATATGTAAAACAAAGAGAGTAAAAAAAAAAACAAGTACGAAAAGAGTGATGTTTTTATAAGAATTATGTACAAAATGGGAAATGGTACAGCAAAAACGATATTAAGAAAATGGGAATTATCAACGCAAAGAAAAATGGACTTTATCCGAGAAAAGATAATGAAATACGAAACAGAATGTACCAAACGTTGGTTATCAGTAAGAAAAAATAACGATATTTCAATGGCTAACCAAAATGTACAAAGCATTAGTTATCAGTGGTGTAACAACTGTCTAATAAAATGGTGTTCGCCGATTGGATAAAAATTTGTTGAAGGTGATTTTTTGTATAACGGGAGATTGAGTACATACGCACACACACAAAACATTGTCAATGAAATAATAACTTTTGTGATTAAAGACAGAAATACTGTCCACTCATACTGCCCTTCGTTTAACACGAACTTCCCGAACAGCTGTTCTCAGCTACGTTTCTCAAACTCAAAAAAAGCTGAAAGATTTATCTCTTTAAAAAGAAGATCTCCACTCCGTACTATGTAACGAAATGTCATCGTGACTTCTTAACTGCCACGTGACCCTCAGCTTCAGATCACAGGAGTGGCGACAGAACTTTAAATTACATTGAAAGAGGATAACGACTGAAAACTTCCTGGCATGTTTGATTGATTAAAATCAAACGTTGGCTTCATACAAAGAAACGTTGTCTCTAACTGACATATTAGTATTAATGGGAAAGGCTTCTTTCGGACTTTGTAACGGTGAATAGGCAAATGAAAATATTAAAAGTTGAAAAAATAACTAGAATAGTTATTCTATACGAGTGAAAAATAATATTTTCAACAAATTACACGTTTTACGTATTCCGATAACATTAATAATACATTTATTATTATTCCAAAATGTTAGTGTAACACACTTTCAATAACAAACGCGACCTGCTCTATTTGTATAAACGTTATAAACAGGCGGGCTACTTCATTAGGAACCCTAACTAAAATCAATTTGAATCACTTTAGCAGTGATAACAACCTAGATTCGGCATGACATAAACTCCATGGGGTGCCGGAATGTGTCTTGTACAATTGCAGTCCAATCATTGGAAAGTTGCTGTAGCAGGTTTGCCAAATTGGGGAAGATTGAGTTATGGGAGTTAGATTTTTTGGTGGGGTAAACCCAGTATTTTCTCTATTTCTTAATGACTCTCTAGATTTTTTCTATTATGTTATTCTGTTTACACACATTACAATTCACCCTAAAACATACTCTTTGCCTATAACCTTCCTTCTCCCGACAATAACGAACAAATGTGGTTACCAATCATATTTCATCCCACATATGTCCCATCTGTCTGCTTTTATCGTCATCGTCCCGGAAATGTGTGAAAAACATGTTTTTCGGGCATGCGCTATAAGTGTTTTCTTGTGACTTGTATAAAGTAAGATCTGCATATTTAATCTCTTTGCACTAACTTAGCCATTGATTCAAGTTTTTATCAATGGAAGGCAACACCGAATACTTTTCTAAACTCCAGAAATAAAATTCACATTTCTTTACGTTATTATGGACTCGTGACATGCACATGCGCCTAAGGGATTTTTGCTAGTAGTGTGGTTTTGTGAGAGTTATCTGGCAGTTCTGGTCTGAAGAGGATTACGGTGATGAATGTAAAGTTCAAATTTCTTTCATATATGCTCAATCGGATTGAGAATCTGTGATTTTTGTTGATCATGAAAAATTACTGAAAATTAAAATCAATTCAGAATAATATAAGACTGGTGAATTGTTACATTATCTTCTTGAAAAAGTCATTGTTCATCAAGATGAAAATGCATCAGAAATGGGTAATCATTACTGGCAATAACGTTCAGGTAAACTTGGGACATTATGGCCCTTCTAAACGGATCAAAAGAAGCAACCTCACCTCGAGAACATTCTCTATACCAATACACTACCTCCAATAGTAGTTTCGTCTGAACAATACAAGCACAATTATATGCCTTGTATATTTTTTGTCGTATTTGAACCCTTCCATCAGCGAAGGAAGGGATAAGCAAGACCCATCAGGTCACATCGCACGTTTTCCACACTCTGGCTTCTAAGAACAATTGAAGTTCTATTTTCCTCTTTGCAACCGAGATAACCAGGTTTCAAAATGTTTGTCTGCTGCCAAATTACAATCTTTGTAATGCCGTTCAAATGGTAAGTTTGAGGATAGCCGTATTCTGAACACTGTTAAAGTCCACTGGGTCTTTTCGATCGGTTTTTCGTTAACAGTTGACAACTACAACTTGTCCAAGTGAAATTCATATTCTCTTTTGACTGGCTCTAATGATAGATGTTTCTAACAATCAAAGAAAAAGACACTGGCAGCGGCGATTTTCTAGATGGGGACCAATTATCATGTTTCTTTGAAAAGCAAGAAGACTGACTCATTAATTTACCAACTAACTGTGATGTGATCACATATATTAATTTATAAGATTCAAGTAATCACTTTATACATCCCATGGTCGTCTATTTTCCATAGGAAAACAAACTGAATGTTCTATACATATGATAGAAGGTCCTAATAAAGAGGTCTGTCAGTACATGTTGTAAATATACCAGTATTTCCATCTTAGCGTACAATATCTCACCAATTATCAAGGGCATTTTATGTCTCGATTCCCAGAAAGGCAGTTAAGGATCAAAGTTAGCTGAACTCAGTTCTAGAGACTGAAACATCTGGTTAAGTAACTCGACTCTAGTTGCGGTCTAGTTCAGTTACAATGATGTACCACAATTTTCAAAATACTACCACAGATTAGAAAAAATGTGAACACAATACGAAATGGAAAAACTAACACATCTTTTCGGTGCTGAACTTTACACCAGATTAAAAGTGTTGTTGCTTTTGAGTTCTCAAAATATGTTTTGAAGACAGTGTACACATTCTACCAAAACAGATATAGAGTCAAGAAACCATATTATTACTGTATTATTTAATTAACCTTCGAATACTTTTTTGAAGCATGGCAAATACGCAGGTAATAAAAAATACATTACAATAACGACAATTAAACAAACCTCCAATGAAAGTAAATACAGATGTACACTGCTTTATGAGCTGTAAATTTCCACTTCCCAGAAACAACTAGCTGGAAACTGGAATTCCCAAGAGCACTTATTTATTCGTAATGACCACGCGTTATCGTGTTTGTTTATGTTGCTGGATAACGAGAAATATGATACATCTTCGCGTTTTCCATGACCAAATAAAACTTTTTTTGGAATGTTCCTGATAAATGTTAGCTCGATGTCCAATTATAACAATCGATCAGTTATAAGGTGAAGAATGATTTTCAGTTGCTGTTGTTTTTAAAAAAGTATTAGCATTGTTTGTTGGTTGCATGGATGGTCGCAAAGCTATACAATTTATTTACTAAAGAGAAGACAACAAGAGAAAAGAGCCTGCCGTCAACTCTTGTGCTATTCTAATCGAATAGTAGTATCTGACGCACTCACAACACGTTTGTGTAACAATGAGACATAACACAGGAACACTCAGATTCACAGTCCGGCACACTAACCACTGGGCCACACTCGGCCCAGTAAAGAGTGGTCTTTAAGGTATCTCAAGATGTAAACAATTATCTTATGGTTTTTCATGCAGCAAAGAGTGATCTTCATACAAGATTTATCAAGCAGTAAAGAATAATCCCTAAGGTTTTTTCAAGCCGCAAAGAATGATCTCTAAGTAAGGTTTTTCAAGCAGTAAAGAATTATCTCAAAGGTGTTTTTAAACAGTAAAGAATTATCTCTAAGTAAGATTTTTCAAGCAGTAAAGAATTATCTCTAAGTAAGATTTTTCAAGCAGTAAAGAATTATCTCTAAGTAAGATTTTTCAAGCAGTAAAGAATTATTTCTAAGTAAGAATTCTTTACTGCTTGAAAAAGATCTCTAAGGTTTTTCAAGCAGTAAAGAATGTTCTCTAAGGTTTTTAAACAGTAAAGAATAATCTCTAAGGTTTTTTTAAACAGCAAAGAATGATCTCTAAGGTTTTTTAAACAGCAAAGAATGATCTCTAAGGTTTTTTTAAACAGTAAAGAATGATCTCTAATTTTTTTAAACAGTAAAGAATGATCTCTAAGGTTTTTTAAACAGTAAAGAATGATCTCTAAGGTTTTTTTAAACAATAAAGAATGATCTCTAAGGTTTTTTTAAACAGTAAAGAATGATCTCTAAGGTTTTTTTAAACAGTAAAGAATGATCTCCGAGGTTTTTTTAAACAGTAAAGAATGATCTCTAAGGTTTTTTTAAACAGTAAAGAATGATCTCCGAGGTTTTTTTAAACAGTAAAGAATGATCTCTAAGCTTTTTAAAGCAGTAAAGATTTATGTTTAAGGTTTTTCGAAAAGTTCATTTATTCCCATCAAATCGTCATATTCCTTAGTTTTAATAGACAGCTTCTTTTCATAAAATAAACTTTCCAAAATAACTTTTAATGAGTTCAGTGTTATTAGGTTAATAATACTTTAGGGTGTTTAGTGTAACCCTCTCAACGTTACTGGGTTATATTTCTGACTTTTTACTCAGTGCTACCATGACATTTCTCTAAAATACTCATTTCACAAACACAAAAAATTTTCGAGAAGTTCAATTTCTGAATTAAAAACAGAAACATGTTTTTAAATAAAATCATGCAAGTATAATAGAAGTATTTTAGAAAATTCCTCAGTTATAAATTAACGTATAAACTAAGTTTAGGTATAAAACTACACAAACACTAAACGTTTTCAAAAAGTCTTAAGTACTAATTACGCTTTATCGATTAACTCAGGAACACAGGGGCCAAGAGTGACCTAGCGGTAAGTGAGCTGGTTTGTGGATCCAAGGTGCATTATTCAACTTGGGTAACCCAATAATTGGTGGTGGGTGCTGTTGACTAGAGCTGCATCAACTATTATATCAGTTCAAAATTGCAGATAGCTAGCCCTTGTGTAACTTCCCGCGAATTTCCGAAACAAACAGAAATCGGTCAAGAAACTGAAACTATCTCTTTTTTTTATAATACTGTGTATATTGTGAAATCAGCAATATACTATTTGTAATAGAATTAAGTAAATTTGTACAAGATATCAGATGACATGTGATGTACTTACGCCTTCAGTGTTGCATCCAGGATCTGAACAGCGAATTTGGTGACACACTGGGATGTTTGATTCACACACACATGTTTGGCAAGCATCCAACTGCCAAGAGGATCCATTCTGAGAAAGAAAAAGAACATTACAGCGTCGGCTAATTCAGTGTTATACACAGACTAAACACTAATGAGAGAAAGCAATCAACAACACACGATTCGCCAGCAACCAGACAGGCGAGAATAACGAGATTCTATAAATAGACCGGAATGTCTGGAGTACGTTTATTTCAAATATATATATATATATATATATATAGAGAGAGAGAGAGAGAAATAATATTTATTATTATTTATTATTATATATTAATAATATGTGATAATTCACACTGTTGAAATTAAAGATAGTGCATATACTTAAACAGTATATGCAATAATGAAATTATATGTATTACATATAAAATATACAATCGACAACCTGTCCAGTAAAGTTAACTACATTATGTACACTATAATGAAATAAAATATACAATCTACAACCTGTCCAGTAAATTTCTTAACTATATAGTATACACAATAACGAGATAACACATACAATCTGCAACCTGTCCAGTAAAGTTAACTACATTATGTACACTATAATGAAATAAAATATCCAATCTACAACCTGTCCAGTAAATTTCTTAACTATATAGTATACACAATAACGAGATAACACATACAATCTGCAACCTGTCCAGCACATTTTTTAACTATATAGTATACACTGTAGTGAAATAAAATATACAATCTACAACCTGTCCAGTACATTTCTTAAGTACAGTATATACACTATAATGAAATAAAATATAAAATATACATCCTGTCCAGTAAATTTCTTAACTATATAGTATACACAATAACGAGATAACATATACAATCTGCAATCTGTCCAGTACATTTCTTAACTATATTATGTACACTATAATGAAAAAAAAATATATAAAATATACAACCTGTCCAGTAACTTTCTTAACTACATTATATACACTGTAACGAAACGCTCCTTACTGGTTTAATACATATCGTAAAAATTTTTTACCGTTGTCATGGGTCCCCAGCTGGGCAGTGAGCCCAAGGGAGATATCACCTACCTTCCCACCCTCTTGGTGGGCTAGATTATCCGGGTTTAAACTACCTTTCACAAACATAATTATATCTTAATTTTCAACTTTTTAACTGTTGAATACTAAATTAGTTTAGTACAATTGAATTTATTGTTCCGGTTGTGCAAGTCTAACTGGTCTTTAATATTCTCGGTGCAGTTAAGCATGATTAAGATCTTATATCCTGCGTTCAAACTGTTACACATATAATTATTTTTTATTTCCAGCTGTGGCTGTTCGCCTGTAGAATACCAAATTATTTTAAATCGTGATGATATTTAATATCATCATATTTCATCATTCGATAACTAGTATACAATCTCTCTCCCAATATATTCAGTTCGTTGTTCTAAATTTCCATTCAGATGTTCTGGGTGTAGTTAGCATCTTCTCGGTAAGTCGGATGCATGAAGCTCGTAAACATGCAATAATCAACTTACTTGGGTGAAGATGACGTAGTATAATGAGCATCCCATGGAAGATGTTACCAGTTTAGTTCTGTGTTTCTACTAACTCCCTGGGGGTGAATAAGTCCATTTCACTCAGTGATGCAGCTACTTGTACAAGTTGGCAAAAGTTAGAAGTTCATCTCCCTTGAATATGTTTGTTTGGAATATTTGATGACGTATGCAATGTAAAATATTGGGTGATACCTCAGAACCTCGGTCTGATACAAAAGTGAGACATCTTCATGATTACCTCGCTCTTACTCCAGCTCTTTGACTTTGTTTTCGTAGGATAAACGGTTTTCTCCACTCCAGCAGACAGAAACGTCATATACAGAATTAGAAGCCAACTATAAAGCTTAATATATTTATACGAACAAATATTTCGTTCATTTTTACAATTATGTATTTGTTTTTCCTTTGTTGTCCGTGTGTGAAATATTATTGAGCATAACATTTCCAGACACTTATCTGTCATTGTACCAAAATACCAAACTTAACGTTCAAAGTTACATTACTCTATATTTTATTATATCCACAGTACTTAAAAACAAAACTATAACAACAAAAAAGTAAGATCTCATTATGTGTTGAAACTATCTGTAATAGATAGTTATATTCTAATTTTCAGCTCTATCTTAAGAGCGAGAATACAAAATTAGTTTATATAAAGAACAACGGAATTTAATGCTCTGGTTACTGTACGCCAGCTATCTATAATATTATCACTAATTACAGTATGTGTTGAACACTATTTGTCATAGAAATAATTATATTTTAATTTTTACATTTTACTGTTTAGCTGTTCAAGTGAAGAATACCAAGTTAGTTTCATAGAACTTACTCTTCCAACTCATTATTAATATCTTCAGTAATACGACGGAAATTTTCATGATAACGCACTATTCTTTCTTTGAATGTATTTATGTATTCTTTCTAATAAGTCAGTAAATTTTGAAGTGCCAAAGCCCTTATTCGTCTCCTGGATCACAATGAGAGTTTTAGTCAAAATATTACCTCCTTTTCTCTCTTTTCTCGTAATTTTATATTTTCTTATATATTTACAGATATTACTAACCTTTATATGGATTATTGACATTTGCTAATATATGTAATCTCAGAAGAGAGGAGTTTTTTTTTTCTGATTCAGGGTCGATCACTTGAATTCTTAATCGTACTTCATACATAGGTCTAGTCTTTGTAGTGCGATTCCAACATAAACTGCAACATTACAATCACGAGACTCGTTGTGACTTAAACTTGATTTTCTTTCCGTTCTTTTATTTTTGTGGCAGCTATCTACTAGTAGAGTGTTGAGTACGTTATATAAAAACGATTTTAAAGATACAAATGAACAAGTCACCTGGAAATCATGGCTGATATAAAGTCGCATTGGAACGAAATCTATCAGAACTAGATGTTTACTTTGTTGACATTTAATAGGTAATGTGATGCCATCAAAAACGTATCTCTACGTATCTAGTGTATAACACCACTATCCGACGCAAAATATACATACATTCAGATCATTAAGACATGTTCAGATGGGGAGTTTCGAATTTTCAAGAGGGGGATATCCCCCTTTCACTTAATGGCTTTGAAAAGCAAAGGAGTGCGGATAAACTTCAGACAAGAGGACCATCCACAAAGAGACTTGCCACAAGTTGTAATCCAGCAGTTATATGTGCGACATCTTGTAACATGCAAGATTCCACGATCATAAAGGTCAGTAACAAAAACCGTCCACGAGTCCTATCAACAGTACACAACATAATCAAGAAGGATCTCAATCTGGAAAAGCGACAAAAGTCACGTGTAAACAAGTTGCTTCCACGACATATCCAATAAAGTAAGAGCAGTAGTAGAAAACTGTATGAACAGTAACTAGCCGGATAAAAATGGCAGTAGTAGTAACATTTGACGAAGAGTAATTGTACTTCCAAAACTTAAACAAGTATCGTGCTATTTTCTAATGTTCAATGGATGTACAAATGTTCAAGGGGAGGTAAAAGATATGTCGCGAATTATTTTAAAAGGGATTCACGATCATTGTTGGACACAACACGTGGGGGACATTAGAGATCAGGAAAGATGGTACAAAAGTTAACGCGAACTCTGATTATTATCAGACCTACGTTATGGAACCTTTGTACCACACGGAAATGCCAGCTTTGTACGGAGAGGAAGCAAACAGGATATTGGTTCACTATTATTTGGCTTCTAATCATACCTCCCATTCAACCATCGCATACCTCAAGCAGCTGGAGTATGAAATGGTTATTCATACGAAAAGCACCGGTCAGCTTGGCAGCGCTTATAGATTTCTGTACGATCATACTGTTGGAATGTGTGCTAGGAAAGTATCATCCTTGAACACTAGATGGATTATAAAAAACATACAGAGAGAAGCAATGTGCTTTGGACACGATGGCCTTACGACGGCGTCTTTTTCAGTGGAACCTACGTTGCAGTGTTATCATCAATATGCACGGTCATCGGATAGAACATGACTGGATTTAAAACATGGACTGTAATGATGTGGTGGGGCTCCAAAATAGTTTTAATACAATTTATTCAACCCTCTGTAAATCTCTTACTCCTGGGTGCAGCAAGAACGCGAAAAATGATACAAAGTGAATGAAAACCTATATTTAGGAGCTACATGTTCGATTATAAAATCAATACACCTTAAAAACTTATTACGCTAGAGGAAAACTAATTTAAGAAAAGACATATTGAGAAATATAAGTTTTGTTCCAGAAAGTTTGGCATAGTGACATGATGTTTCAATACCATATTATACTACATATTTAAAACCGCTTTTCTCGCAAACTAGTATTATTTTTATTTCTCTTCTCTCATTCATCTTAGACCAAATATGGTCTAGTGATTTGCATAACCGGGCTGTGAACCACAGAATTTATGGTTTGTGCCCCACTGCTGCAATAATGTGCTCCGCACTTTGGGGTCATGGGCGATATAAGAGTGATAGTCAAGTCCCGCTTTTGGCCAGACAAGATAGCCCAAAGGTTCGGGGTGTGTTCTGCTGACTAGCTACATTCCCTCTAGTCTACGAGTTCAAAATTAAGGATGGCTATATGTAAAATCCTAAAACAAAGTCTTTCGACAATATGAGATTGGCGACTTGAATAAAATTCGTGTCAGTATGCAGGATGGTGCTACTGCTGTTCAACTGCACTATGAATATAATTGTAGTTTTATTTTGGTCAAAAAGCAACTACAAAGGCAAAATAGTTGCTCACTTCCTTAGAAGTTCACTAAGGATTGTAAATAAATTAATTCATTGGATTGAAGTAAATGGATTCATAAAAGATGTTTCTTCTTCTGGGTGGCATCTGGTTCTGTGAAAATGTAAGATGCTCGGAATATCCAAAAGCAAGCTGGAAAGCATCTTTCCAGGGCAGCAGATTGAAAAGGTGCTACTCCAGAACTTGATCTCAAATAAAAATAGTACGAAAACAAAAAACTGAAACCCAAAGCTTCTCACACTATAGATGATTATATGGCGCTTAATATGGTGATCCACTTTTGACACTGGAATTTCCGCAGTGAGTTTTGACCAACTTGATGATCACTGAAATATAGCAAGAAAATATCTTCTGGACAGACGAAACACCATTCATCTTAATGGATATGTCAACTCAAGGAATACCCATAAAAACCCACACACAGTTCACCAGAAGCCTACACACGATCCTTATGTTACTCTGTGATGTAGTTTCAGCAGTACATTTTATCACTAAACCCCCTCCTTCTCTCTCTTTTTATTTATTTAGTGGAGTTGTTGATGAAACCGGTCGTGCTCAAGCTATCTCGATAAATGTAGTTTGTTGTGAGAAAATGTCTAAACACTAATTTATTCCAAGCCTAAAAATAATAAAGCATTAAGAACATCATCTTTCAGCAAAACTGAGAACCTCTTATATCAGTCGTTCTTTTACAAAGCTTCTAACAAACACTTGCACTGAAAGAGAACCATAAATTGTTCCTTCATGTCTGGCAATACTCCCTGGAGAATTTTTGATTGTATTGTTGATCACTTCAATTTTGGTTCCAAAGTAAATAAGTGAAAATGTAAACTGATAGATGGTAGACAGTCGTTTTAAGTGGAAGTAAATGTTATTACAACTATACGATTGTTAGAAATTGAACAAATATGGACAGGTAGCTCATTTGATGTATTTAAGTCCAAAGTAGAAACGTGTGAACACGCTTTCAAGCCATTAATCTGTATACACTACAAAGCTGCCTCCAAATCATGGAAATCAACTAGGTCCATAATTACTCTTACCTGCACAACACTGCCATCGGAACTCATCATAGACTTCAGGGACTCAAAAGGAGCAATAACGAGTAACCAAATGGAAAGAAGAAACTTAAGAAATTTGGCTTACGTTTCAAATTTCTTGTTTCAGTCCCGTAGTTGACTGTACAGTTTGTTTGTTTGGAATTAAGCACAAAGCTGCACAATAGGCTATCTGTGCTTTGCCCACCACGGTTATCGAAACCCTATTTCTAGCGTTGTAAGTCCGCAGACATAATGCTGTGCCACTGACTTTGATGAGGTTACCAGTGCTTGTAAAAATGCCAATGGCCACCTCTACTCTTCACAGAACAATCAAAACTTCATGTCTCTACCAACGATCGACAGATCCGTATCTCTGTACTCAGAGATAAAACAATGTGCAGTTCAATAAGACCAATGAAATGTCCTGATACAAGATAATGACCAATGTCATACTGCCAGTTCTACTGAATTCACTTTGGTTTACTTTGCTACTCGGATCAAACTTTTAGATGTACTATTACACTGAAAGATGGTATCCACACATTGATCTGTATCAAAAAGCGACCTACAGACCACAATACCTACACCATAAAAGTTGTCACCCTCCACACACTACGCGTAATATTAAATTCAACAAAACCTTCATATTCAAAGAAACTTGCTCTGATACTGATTTGTTAAAAGACAAACTGACAAAATAAGGTTATAACAATAACATTGTGATCAGACAAACTGACAAATTTAGGTTATAACCATTACACAGTGATCAAACAAACTGACAAAATTAGGCTATAACAACAACACTGTGATCAGACAAACTGACAAAATTAGGCTATAACAACTACACTGTGACCAAACAAACTGACAAAATTAGGCTATAACAACAACACTGTGATCAGACAAACTGCCAAAAT
>NW_013665834.1:15409-16539 GCF_000517525.1 Limulus polyphemus | reverse complement strand
CAACAACACTGTGATCAGACAAACTGACAAATTTAGGTTATAACCATTACACTGTGACCAAACAAACTGACAAAATTAGGCTATAACAACAACACTGTGATCAGACAAACTGACAAAAGTAGGTTATAACCAAACACTGTGATCAGACAAACTAACAAAGTTAATAATATCTTACGCGACGATGCCTTGAAACAATCACCCGATACAAACTTCTCCTGTGTTCCACTAGTTATTACTTAAACCAAAAATTGGGAACCTGCCTCGGATCATGAAGAAACACTTTTACCTCCTTCAGTTTAATTATCGACTAAAATAAATTTTCCCGGTGCTCCTGTTGTTGTTATTGTTGTTTGTTTTCTTTTCTGTTTTTTTTTGTTTTTTTGTTACGGAAAAACAAAACTGTGAAATCACATTTAATATTCAAATTCGATGACGAGGAACCCACTTTGAGACTAATAATGGCTGGAGACGGCTTGAATGGGTAATGAAGAAAAACTTTAATATAAGTTTAACATAATGATGACAAAACCTTGTCGAAACATTTAATATGTGTTAAGGTTAACTTTAACCCCCCTCCCCGTCCACCAGGCGGGAGTTATCTATGTAATAGCAACCATTGCCAAACTTGCAAATTTATGCGACACACAGCTCAGTTCCTGAAAATGACAACCAAAAACAATACAAAATCAAAAACTCAAATCGCAGCACTAAAAACGTTGTTTGTCTAATCTAGTGTAATAAATGTACCTTCTAATATGTTGGATAAACCAGCACAACCGTAACAAAACATATTAACTATCACAGATTTTTTTTTTCATTACCATGAACAAAGAACTTATTGTGGCTGAAATACTTTAACGTGACTGACTATTCTCAATCACGACATTAAACTCATATGCATAGATACTCGTTTCACATCAAAAGAAACAGATAAAATGAGGAAGCTTTCTGAATAACAGGTCTAAATACTGTAACGCCTAATGGCAACAATCTTGATCCTGGGATTTTTTACTTTGGTACAACTTATTTCATTTCCATATTTTGTAAGTCTGCAAGGATTATTATATGTCTTTATTTTCGTCTATTGCTGCATTTGGTTTCACACTTTAAAGAACAAATAAATCAATAAA
>NW_013665834.1:10816-14481 GCF_000517525.1 Limulus polyphemus | reverse complement strand
TATATATATATATATATATATCTGTTTTTCACCTGGTTCATGAAAAATGAAACTATAAAATCGTGTCCCTTTCATTAGCTGACGTTCTGTAGCTTCAACTAAGATATTAAAACAATCACAATACAGCACCTCGCCGACTGTCACGAACATTTACAAAGGAAATAATTTATCTGTCTATAATAACTATACGCACACACTTTTCCCTTTATATTTTCTCCTTTACTTCATCTTAACATTCTGTTTTACTGAGTCACACAGTCATCAGTTCATAAAGTTTAATTAGAGACGTTCCAAACAAACAACTGTTGTTTTTAAGAATTGTATTCTAAGTCGGTTAGAAGATGTTTTTTCACAAGTACACTGTATTAACTATACTAAACTGTACTGTACTTTATATAATTAGCTAAAATGATGACACTTAAAAGTCTGTTCAGACGCCAAGCCCAATAAGAGTCCAGCGTAGGAGGAAGTAAATAATCCAACATAACTACAACACTGCTGCGTCATCAAATATTTCATCTCAATACAGTTTCCTGGCAACGGAGTATGCTAAAACGTCGTTCTGACAAACATGGAAAAACTATCAATTAAAACTTGCTTCTGAAATAATTAGCCTAAAAACATGCAAATCTCTCTGTTATTAGCGAAGTGTTTTATAATAACTTTTGTAATTTTACGATGAGGGAAAAAACTGTAGCTACATGTATATTATAAAAAGTTTACATCAACAACATAGCAACGCTGGTAATTTACAAGATTAACGTCTCTCCTTTCCGCATCACTGAAACCACATGTAGATTAAAAAACTTTACAACGTTTCCTGATGTCAAGTAAAATATATAACTGTTGACATATCAAACGTAATGAGGCAGTTTTCTTTTTGTTTTTTTCTATATTAAAGACACGATGTAGTCTGACACTAGTCAAAGCCTATCTTCCCCGGATCTTCTGCACTTGTCCTGGAGTTCAAGGTTTTTCAGGAAAGGGAACCCCAACAAAAGCTGCACAAAGAGCTTGTGTTCAGTATAAACGGATTTTACAGGACATCTTGCCGTATACCTCCCACCCCTCTTCTTCTTGTTTTCTAGCAATAGTTAAAGGTAAAAGATGGAGAAATTAGACAGTCAAAACTGACTTTTCAAATGGAATATGAGTGCGTACATTTACACATCATTCATTATCTTACAGCTTTACATAGTAGTTACATCACCTTCTTCCCAGTCTAAGATTCAGACTTTCTTACATTATAAGAACAGCAAATGTTAATCTATCAAATATATTCAGTAAATCCTCAAAGGTAGACTTCACTGAATGATTTATATCTGGAAAGAATATTCTCATCAACAATGTATTATTCAAGCATTTGAAATGGATGTATGCAAATTTTCGGATTTCAATGAACAAACCGTATTCTCATTGTACACAGAATGCATTAATTATGTCTCACTTTCTCAGGTATCTAATATCATTCAGATGAATTCTTAGTATTATCTTCTACTTGTGCAAGTCTATAAGACAACAAACTATAATTATTCGCCACATCACGTGTTATGAAAAATAAGTTAACACCTGCACCAAACTTTATGACATTCCACATAAACTTCTACTATATCTTGTCATTCACACTTCACCTAAACTTGCGACACACACCAGATAACTTTCACAACATTCAACATAAACTTCCATCATGTCTAGCCATTCACACTTCAACCGGACTTACCACATTCCGAAATAATTTTCCACTGTGCCTGGGCATTCACATGGAACCAAACTTTACCACATTACAAACAACTTTTTAGTAAGAAGGGGTCTGATGAATAAACAACCTCATTATGATGTACTATCACAAAAGCTATCAAGTATATATATATATACATATACACACACACACCATTGACTTGAATGGGATGGAGGAAGCCAAGTACTTACATTGTTTGCATGTAAAAGTAATCCATACAACGTATACACATTTAAGCTACATTACTATCAGAAATCATTGTAAGGAAGTCAAAGAGTTTAAATATGCTGAAGAAGAGGCAAACTGATGTATGTTCCTTCATGTGCTCTATGCTTAACAGTCTGGGTAGAATTTATTCATTATTACGTCAGACGACAATACTGTGTTTATACTTTGTTTTCAATTGAACAATAAGATCATAAACACAGTGGGCAGAGTCCAGATAGCCCATTTTGTAGCTTTGTACTTAATGAGAAACAGAGAATAAGATCTGCCAAATACACTATTAATGTGAGACACAAAACTTCCCATGATTTTTTGACATGGATCACGTTCGAATCTTTGATGATAATGTCTGAAAAGCACTAATAAAAATGCATGCGTTCATGGGATGCGATAAAGTTAGTGCCTTTCTCAGTCAATGGGTGTTTTCAAAGTGCTTCAAAATATGGCCTATCAGAAAGCTTTTAACCAGCTTGAAATTTACCGACATCTTTCCCCGAGGTCCCAAAAGCAATGCAGGAATATACGTAACACGTATATTCAACAAAATCCAGCGTTTCCAAAGTCAGTGAGCTTTCCTATCAGTTATTTAATGCAAAGAGGGGCAAATTTGGATCTGGCCAGTTTCCACCATTGTGAAGAACGTGTAAACGTGCGCTTTGTGCCACTTAGCAAGTTTGGATACAGAAGTGAAGATTAGAAAACTATCTGCCCCATAATACCAAATACAGTTGGTCATGGCTAAACCGTCGATGACAACGAAGCACTGATTATGGGGGGTGGATGACTGAGCTAACGGTTTCTCAAGAAGTATTGGAACTCTTGCCTACCAAGTACAAACGGTGATTAAATCTTATGGACTAATATGTACAACTTTTGCAAATCACGCACTTGGAGTAACCAACAAACTGATGAAGACGACGAAATGGAATGTACTAAAGTTAGTGAGTCCTGTAGCAATGAAAGTGTGCAGTTTCATACTATATGTGTGCATAAAAGACATGATATTTATTGCCTTCTTTTTGTATTATATTTAATTTAACAATTTCTTATTACTTTACTAATAACGTAAAACCGCACATTACTGCCTTTTCCTATATTGTAAAATGCCAGTTTTTCACTACAAAATGGTGTTTTGTGAGTACTAGCCCAATTCGCCTGGAAAGTACCATTCTAGAAAGGCTTTCATATTAAATAACCTATTTAAGTATGTGCCTATTTAAAACGCACAACTTTGGGTAATGCCAATAGGTCAAACTTATGGCCTCGGCTCAGAAACTACAAGTTCGTCTTCAATATCACAACGCAGTTTTTCGATTAAAAGTATAAAATATGTTTGAGGAAACTCTACTGGCTCTTCGTGTAGTTTTTTTTTTTTAACATCTATAAATCTGACATTTGTTGAATGTCCAAGTAATTTAACAAGAATATAGAAGATCAGTAGTCGGAGGATAATCACTTATATCACCTGTTTTATAAACAAGAATAACTTTAGCAATTTCAAGTGACTTTAGAAATATACATTTAATAAAATATCGTTAAAAAATTCTGTTGAAATAGGGGTCAAATTAGATCCGCTGTGTCATGTATCAATAATGACTATATATATCATCACATCCACATGATTTCTGTGTCAGGTATCAATAATGATATATATATATCATCACATCCACATGATTTCTGTGTCAGGTATCAATAATGACTA
>NW_013665834.1:7992-9816 GCF_000517525.1 Limulus polyphemus | reverse complement strand
TATATATATATATCATCACATCCACATGATTTCTGTGTCAGGTATCAATAATGACTTATATATATCATCACATCCACATGATTTCTGTGTCAGGTATCAATAATGACTATATATATCATCACATCCACATGATTTCTTCACATTACTACTTTTAAATATTTTATAATTTCTCTTGAGATTATTTGCCAAAAATGAAAAGTTAAAAATAACAAATATCATTAGTTAAAATAATTCAAAAGATAGATCTGCAAGTTCAAGAGAAATGGTAAAATCAAGATCAAAATCTAAAATACCACTAAATACTTCACTATTATTTGATGGAACAACAATATCTATATTACTAGATGTACTTCCGCAGGGTCCCTGAAAGTGTTCTGTTTCAAGAGTAAGTAGAACTAAAATTAAATGTAAGAAATATTTTTATTTCTCTCTTTTGAAGTTCATATGTCATGCATAATTATTCTCGTGATTCATGGCATGCACACACTTTACTGACGCCACGTTAAGTGTCCCTTATGTGACGTCATTTTAGTGTCAACTGACTGACAGACGACACTACTGTATAGTGGTGCGAGTGGTTAAAAGAGGTGGAACCCTTCGGCCCCCTTTCGGGGAAATAATTCAGATCAATCGAATAAATTTAGAGCTTTAGGACAGGTGAACTGTATCTATCTATTTCCGAGTAATTGGTTTATTGTCTTTCATATTTAGTTTCATAGTTACCTTTACATTCATTAAATTTGGAATAACAATGAGAAACATTTACGCATGAATTAAACTTGCCATCATGTATTTGTATTTTAAATATTTACTTTTCAATGTACCTAAACAGGCTTTTATTATGAGCAGCACAAAATGTATGGAATAATATATATATTATAACTATATTGATATTATTTCACTATAAATGGAAGTTTTCGGTTGAAAACTTTAATAACTAAATCATAAAAAGGTTTCACTTTTCTCCACAGAGTAATAAATTATAAAATTATAAATTGAAAAATAAAACTCCTAATTCAAATTAATTCATTCTTCCCCAAAACTGTTCAGGTTTATAAAAATTGAAGTAGTAAAAGTATATTTTGCAATGCTGTTTTTCAACAAAGTTCCCTCCAAATTCCATCCTTAATCATCAATGAACTGAAAATGTAGAAAATATGCTCTTTGACACACTGTAGAGTTTTTGGTTTGAATACCAACTGGTTTTAATTTTCACTTCTTCAAAACAAATTATGACTTCATAGGACGATATTCCACCTATAACATTTCCATAGCATATTCCACAAACTTTTGATCTGAACATTCCATCTTAACATCTTATTAATAACCATATTAACTAAATTCTTCTGTAATTCACTAAACATTTACAAGCTGAATACTCCATCATGTCCTACAATTAACATATAAATTAAGCTCCCCGTACAGTCCACTTCACTCTGAATTCTCCACCATTTCATCTAAGCTCTCTCTAGAATCCACTTCACTACGAATACTCCAACATATTCAAATATTAGTATTTCAACTAAGATCTATCTACAGTCTATTTCCCTCTGAATACTTTACCAGGTCCAACTATCAACATTTCAACTAAGATCCATCTACAGTCTATTTCACCCGGAATACTTCACCAGGTCCAACTATCAACATTTCAACTAAGATCTATCTACAGTCTGTTTCACTCTGAATACTTCACCAGGTCCAAATATCAACATTTCAACTAAGATCCATCTACAATCTATTTCACTCTCAATACTTCACCAGGTCCAACTATCAACATTTCAACTAAGATCCATCTACAGTCTATTTCACTCTGAATACTTCACC
>NW_013665834.1:0-6992 GCF_000517525.1 Limulus polyphemus | reverse complement strand
AACTAAGATCCATCTACAGTCTATTTCACTCTGAATACTTCACCAGGTCCAACTATCAACATTTCAACTAAGATCCATCTACAATCTATTTCACTCTGAATACTTCACCAGGTCCAACTATCAACATTTCTACTAAGATCTATCTACAGTCTATTTCACTCTGAATACTTCACCAGTTCCAACTATCAACACTTTACTAAGATCTATCTTCAGTCTATTTCACTCTGAATACTTCACCAGGTCCAACTATCAACACTTTACTAAGATCTATCTACATTCTATTTCACTCTGAATACTTCACCAGGTCCAGCTATCAACATTTTAACTAAGATCTATCTTCAGTCTATTTCACTCTGAATACTTCACCAGGTCCAGTTATCAACATTTCAACTAAGATCTATCTTCAGTCTATTTCACTCTGAATACTTCACCAGGTCCAACTATCAACATTTGAACTAAGATCCATCTACAATCTATTTCACTCTGAATACTTCACCAGGTCCAACTATCAACATTTCTACTAAGATCTATCTACAGTCTATTTCACTCTGAATACTTCACCAGGTCCAACTATCAACATTTCTACTAAGATCTATCTACAGTCTATTTCACTCTGAATACTTCACCAGGTCCAACTATCAACATTTCAACTAAGCTCCCCATACACTCCTTCGTACGCTAAAATACAGTTAAGCTGAACACTCCATTCTGCCCTTTTGTCCACTTGCATACGAAACTCTTCCACTTCACAGTATAAGCAAGTAAATTTCTATGTCCTAGATAATTCCGTGATTAGCTCAAGATATTCACTAAACTCGGTATTCTACGTCTTACTAATAATCTCAGCTTTAAAAAAATGCTGTTTTGCAATATTTAAATATTCTTTGGTGAATTTCTATTGAAGTCTGTAATGCAACGTTTTGTTGCGAATTTATTAGCTAAAACTCATGTTATAAATACTAAAGGGAAAGAACCACTAATGACAAGTATCAATTCCAATTTTCCTGTCGAGTCAAAGATACTTGCATTTCAACCTAATTATTAACTAGCTTTTACGTCATAATAATTTGTGGAAAGTACTCAAAGATCTGGAATATAGCCTTTTCAAAATCACTCATCTTAACCGATGAATTCTTGCTTAGCTCTTGAATATCTCTTGTGGCTAAGTGACATTTATAAGAACAGTGTTTCTTTACTGGGATACAGACACCACAAATAGTCTGAAACAGCATCATACGCATTACTCGTAACAACAACACTGGGTCCACTTGAAATGTTTTAGGTTAAAAGCAGTACATGATTCGAAATATTTTCTTGTTTTTTTTACTTTTATATTTTCTTAAGCTGGAAAGTTATTCCCAGCAAATTATGCACATCTTCTCAGAATCTGGATTCACTAGATGTCGATCTTCTGAAGTGTGTGCTGAGCTCTCATTATAAGAATGTTTATTTATACAAGATGCTCAAAAACATCTCTCTCAGTAGCGATAAGCATTAAAAATGTGAACTAGTTCCAAAACACGACACTGGACAACAGCGCACATCTACGTCTAGATAACTTTGAAGATTATTCATGTCACATACTGCTTGACTTCTAATCCCCTAGTTTAGTTCGAAGAAAATTGTTGAACACTTATCTGTATACTTTGTGTAACGGTTAATGTCTCTAACGAAAGATGGAACACTGAGTCTTTATAACAGATCGTGTTGACCCAAAAGAGTGTATGTACTGTGTTTAGTATTTTACAGTGAAATAGTTCGCGGTCCACAATAATTACACATTTTGTCATTTATATAACTACAATTCATGGAAAATGAACAACTTGACGTTTATTTAACTCCTGTACGTGTAGTTGTACTACTTCACAGTACAAATAAAATATAGATATTGTCGTCTATCCGTCCACAGTTATAATTTTACAATTCATAAGAACTAAAGATTTTTTTTCCTTTACTCACTCACAGTTAAAATTACTTTAAAGACGATAAGAATGGACATCTCGCTTTCACTCGTCCACACTGGTATCACTTGACGGTTTTTACGAAATACGCACCCAGCCTGATCTGTAAAAGTTGATCTATACAATCTAAGTTTGTTCTATGTCACACAGGGAGGGTGTTTTGTCTCTCTTTAGACAGCCGGGAAACAGCAGAAAAGAACTTTCTCTATCAGACATGAAGATAAGTGTTGTACGGCTAATACAACACGTGCACTAGTGACGGGATATTGTTACGTAAACAATCAACGTTAATTTTTTACAAGAAAAACAATATTCTGCACACCCACCTTAATACAAGTTGTTCAAAGCTAATGTTTCCAATTATAAATAGCAACAGCTGAGTCTAACAGCTTTTTGAAATATTTCACGTGGGATATTTATAGCCTAAAACAATTAGCGTTTGTTTTCTGTTGCAGACTTCGCTTTATAACTAGATTTTATCAATAACCCCGAGAAAGTACATAAAATCAAACGTCTACTGCGTGTCACTTCTGTAATGTTACACTCTCGTTCTGAAATCAAATTATAAAGAAACAACAAAAGAAAAACAATGATGTCCGTTTTCAGCCGTCTGACAAGTTCTAGATCGCAAAACACCAAATTCAATCACATCTTGTTATCTAAATTGGTAACTGTGTAATCGAACTGCTCCAGGGATATACTAGTAACAATTCATCTTTCGGAAGGGACAGTTTTTTTTTTACACCAAATTCAATCACATCTTGTTATCTAAATTGGTAACTGTGTAATCGAACTGCTCCAGGGATATACTAGTAACAATTCATCTTTCGGAAGGGACAGAGTTTTTTTATAAGAGCGGCGTAGGTATTCTAGTAAAAAATACAAACTTAGGACTTCAGAGTTTGTTGCAAGAGCTCAGAATTCTAGTAACAATGCTTCTCTAAGAAAACAGTTTATCAAAAGGATATAACATGAACACAAGGAACAATACATCTTTACAAATACAGAGTTTGTCATAAGAACACTACAGAGATTCCGATTACAAAACATTTAGAAAAACAAAGTTTGCCACAAGAACAGTTGTGTTAGTTTGAGAAGTTAAAAAGTGACTCACTAGCAAGCGCTGGTGGGTTAATCCTTCAGTTTAGTTGGTCGCCTGGCGCGTGACAGGACTCGGAGTCAAATCCAAGACAAAGAAATATATGTAGTAAAAAAAAAAAAGTTACCACAAAGTGCACGGAATTATAAGAACAATACATCTTTAGAAAGCCATGGTCAGCTGTAAGAACAGGATAGTTATTCTAGTAAAATATACCTATTTTGGAAGGCACTGTTTTAAAAACGGCGCAAGGACTTGCTACAAGAACGGTTATGGAATTATATATTGTTTGTTTATTTTAGCGCAAATCTACTTATTGGGCTACATGCGACCTGTCCATTGAAGGGAATCGAACCCCGGACTTTTAGAGTTTTAAGTCCGTAAAGTTACCGTTGACTCACCAGAAGACTAGAGTTATAGAAATAGTTTCTTTAAAAAGGCAGTTTAAAACAGAAGAACAGTGCAGTAAATCTATATAAATAACTTTAGCAATCAATGGTTTACCACAAGAACAGTGTAAGGTTTAGAAACAATACATCTTTAAAAGACATTTATTTTCAATAACAACGGTGCAGGGAATATAGTAACAATACAGCTTTAAGAAGACGGTCTATCACAAAAATAGTGCTGGGATTCTAATAACATCTTTAGACAGATACGATGTGCCATAAGAACAGTGTAAAGATTATAGATTTCTATAGAAATAAAGTGATTCACACAACAACGGTGCAGTGGCAATATAACTTTCGATGGACAGGTTTTTTCCTCAATAACAATGCAGGGATTCTAGAAGCAATACATCTTCAGAAAGACAGGATTTACCATGAGAACGGTGCAAGGGTTCTTCAAACAATCCGTGCGGTGTCAATATAACTTTAGATACACAGGTTTTTCCTCAATAGCAATGCAGACAGACAGTATTTACCATGAGAATGGTGCAAGGGTTCTACAAACAATACACCTTTAAAGAGACAGTTTGATCCAAGAACAGTGCTAGGATACGAAAAGCAATACATCTTTACAAAGATAGGATTCGTCACAAGAATGGTGTATATATTTAAAAAACAATATTTTTAAGAAGACAATATTCTAGAAGACTGGGACAGGAATTCCAGTAACAACATATATCTTTGGGAATATAGTTTGTCATTAAAAATGTGCAGGTATTTTAGATGTAAAACATAACTAAGGACATTGGGTTTGCCACAAGAAAGGTGTAGAGTTCTAGTAACATCTTCATAAATATTGGATCTACCAAAAGAACGGTGCCGAAATTTTACAAATAGTATATGTTTAAGACGAGAGTTTTCCATAAGAGTTTTCCATAAGAACAATACATAACTGAGAAGACACGAGCAGTGTAGGAATTTTAATAACACTGTTTTAGGCAATCAGTTTGTAATAAGAATGGTGCAGAGACTGTAATAGCAACAGATCCTTTGAAGTTTTCCATAAGAGTTTCAAAGGATCTGTTGCTATTACAGTCTCTGCACCATTCTTATTACAAACTGATTGCCTAAAACAATGTTATTAAAATTCCTACACTGCTCTTGTCTTCTCAGTTATGTATTGTTCTTATGGAAATAACGTTTTTCTAAGATAATAAATTACAGCGAGAAAGAAACATGAAACCCGTTCTATCATTCGATCTGTCACTAATCAAAAAAATTATAAGTTCACTGTGGTGAGTAAAAGATAACTTCTTAAGCACCGTACATATAACATCAATTTTCCACAAAAAAGATGTAGAAATTTGAGATATATATATATATATATACATACACGTAATAAAAGTATGATGTAGGGTTTGTTTATTTGTAATTAAGCACAAAGCTAAACAATGGGCTATCTGTCCTCTGCCCACCACGGGAATCAAAATCGGTTTCTAGCGTTGTACGTCCGCAGACATGCCGCTGTGACACTGGGGCTTGATGTAGGGATGACAATGCCAAAAAGTACAGAAACAAGGTAGAGATGAATACAAAAAACATGCAAAAATCCCTACAAGTACTGAGTCAATCTTACAAATGTATAGTTATTAGCTACTGTAAGACTGTATAGCATTATTCAGTTTAAATGCTTTTATTCAAACCTAAATTCGTGCAACTGACAGGAATTCAACACTTAGTTGTAGTTAAAAGTTATTCTTGGAAAGATTTGGCTACTTATGTTGTGATCCTTGTATTGTTTTATGTATTATTCCCTTCCTTGTTTCTGGACGTTTTGGCATTGTCATCCCTACGTCATACTTAACTTTTGCAAAAAATAATTTTTTTAAAGAATTTCACTGAAGTAGGTTTATAAGTGAACGTTTGTTTTATTTTTATAAGTCAATGGTAATATATCTATATAAATATAATGTTACTGTCTGTTGTATGTCCATGTAACTACTTTGCATGGTGTGGATGGATCTTCGCCAAAATTGGTATGGAGGTTCAATAGGTCCATGCGGGGGGTACATACAAATTTTCAGTTTTGCATTTTGCGATTTTTATGGGCGTTTTTATCACTACTTCGACCCCTGTTGATAGAACTTCTCCAAATTTGGCATAAAGGTTTGTTCGGTCTATGCGGTGATACATGCAAATCTGCTGTTTCACATTTTGTAGTTTTTATGGGCGTTTTTGAGTTTTTTTACAATTACATATAAGGGAAGCAACTTTTTATGTCCTACGATAACCTTTCATTAATCATGAATTTACAAAACTTCCGTAGGGGACGGCTAGTTGTTAATATCATATCTGTTTTGTCATTTCACTTGTAGAATGACCTCAGATATTGACATTTTACCATACAATTGGCTACAATAGTTTATTAATCATCACTAGTCATAATCTTGACTCCTTGGGACTTAATGTTGAGAAACTTACAGTAAGAAATAAACATATGGAAAATATATATCTGTATCATCCCTATATTCTTGTTTACATTCTTTTTTGGCACTGCCATCTATACATCATTTGACAATTACAAAATGTTTTTTATTACTTGATTTGTGACGTTTTCCCCTTGACTTACAGTTAATGTATTCTATGAATGTGTGTAATGAAAGTTAATATTATGTGCATATTGGTTTTCGTTTTTTACTGCATCACTTCATACACAATAGAGTAGTTGGATCCCTAAGGACATCGATTGTATAGTGTACAAAGCATTGAGTATTCTACATGTTACAATTATCTAATATTCATCAATTATTGGCTGGTAATTCCTGTTTCACCCTGTCCTTAAGTTTTTTAAAGGAACACCAAATTTCTGTAAGAAAGCTAACTTCGAGGAGTAATGATAACATCGTTTACGCTAGAATATTTTTTTCAGCTTATACTAAGCTTAGTAATAGCCTGTTCCCAAGTACTCTTAAAATGATTTTCTGTCGTACTGAAGCCATTGTGAAACTTCAAATTTTTTGGCTAACGTGGGAAAAGAAAAAAAGATATACGAATACTTTGGCTCTTTAGCTAGTTCCAAGTTCTCCATTATAGCAACACTTTTCAATGATATTGGGAGTCTCACAAGCTGTGACACACTCGATAACAGCAAATAGATGCTCAAATAAGGCTTTAAATAAACTTTAGCAGTTATTTGTAAGTATAATAGAGTAATAGACTGAATGTGGCAGCCATTTTCTTCTCGGCCCATCCCTACATACTAAGCACTACCGTACTTAGTGATATACACATCTAATCAAAACACTTTAGGTGTGAAAAAAGGTGCAGCCAAAAAAGGATTGAGTGTGAGACTTAAAGGAATGAAATCAAAATTGACGGCCAAACTGGTAGCTACACTTATAGCATTGATAAGAATTTTACAGCAAATATTCATTCATCAGATAGCCAAGCCGCGTTTTTTGTTCAACTTGGGGCATGATGGTGGGTAAAACAAAATACGCGGCCTAGCTAATTAATGATAGAATATTTGCTGTAAAATTCTTA
>NW_013665833.1:819493-836104 GCF_000517525.1 Limulus polyphemus | reverse complement strand
CATTGTAATAATCGTCTATTTCTGGATAAAACAACATTGTCGTAATTGTCTGTTGCTAGATAAAACAACACGATTATGACAATGTTGTTTTATCTAGTAATAGACGAATATGACAATGTTGATTTATCTAGTAATAGGCGATTACGACAATGTTGTTTTATCCAGTAATAGATAATTACAACAATGTTTTTATTCAGTAATAGACGATTACGACAATGTTGTTTTATCCAGTAATAGACCATTACGAGAACCTATTTCTGGATAAAACAACATTGTCATAATCGTCTATTTCTGGATAAACCAACATTGTCGTAATCGTGTGTTGCTGGATAAAACAACATTTTCATAATCGTCTATTTCCGTATAACACAACATTGTCATAATCGTCTATTTTTGGATAAAACAACATTGTCATAATCGTCTATTTCTGGATAAACCAACATTGTCGTAATCGTCTATTACTAGATAAAACAACATCGTCATAATCGTCTATTTCTGGATAAAACAACATCGTCGTAATCGACTATTACTGGATAAAACAACATTGTCGTAATCGTCTATTACTGGATAAAACAACATTGTCGTAAGCGTCTATTTCTGGATAAACCAACATTGTCGTAATCGTCTATTTCTGGATAAAACAACATTGTCATAATCATCTATTTCTGGATAAAGCAACATTGTCGTAATCGTCTATTACTAGATAAAACAACATTGTCATAATGGTCTATTTCTGGATAAAACAACATTGTCGTAATCGACTATTACTGGATAAAACAACATTGTCGTAATCGTCTAATACTGGATAAAACAACATTGTTGTAATTGTCCGTTGCTAGATAAAACAACATTCTCGTAATGGTATATTACTGAATAAAACAACATTGGCGTAATCGTCTATTACTGAATAAAACAACATTGTTGTAATTGTCTGTTGCTAGATAAATCAACATTGTTATAATCTTCTATTACTGAATAAAACAACATTTACGTAATTGTCTGTTGCTTGATAAAAACAACATTCTCGTAATAGTCTATTACTGAATAAAACTCGACGGATTGATACTTACATGATGATTGGTAGATGGATTGATACTTACATAATGATTGGAAGACGGATTGATACTTACATGATGATTCGTAGACGGATTGATACTTACATGATGATTGGTAGATGGATTGAAACTTACATGATGATTGGTAGACGGATTGATACTTACACGATGATTGGTAGACGGATTGATACTTACATGATGATTGGTAGACGGACTGATACTTACTTCATGATGGATAATTGGAATTATTATAATCAAAATCGAAATATTGATTAATTTTTTGAGAATAGACAATAACAACAATGTTGTTTTATCTAGCAACAGACAATTACAACAATGTTATTTTATCTACCAACAGACAATTACAACAATGTTGTTTTATCCAGGAATAGACGATTAGGACAATGTTGTTTTATCCAGTAACAGACGATTAAGACAATGTTGTTTTATCTAGCAACAGACAATTAAACAATGTTGTGTTATTCAGTAATAGACGTTTACGACAATGTTGTTTTATCCAGTAATAGACGATTACGACAATGTTGTTTTATCTAGTAATAGACGGTTACGACAATGTTGTTTTATTCAGTGATAGAAGATTATTACATGTTGTTTTATTCAGTAATAGACGATTATGACAATGTTCTTACATGATGATTGGTAGATGGATTGATACTTACTTGATGATTGGTAGATGGATTGATACTTACATGATGATTGGTGTCACAAATATGTGAACTGTTCATGATGGATTTACACAAAAGCCATCATGAGTTGCTCTCACGCTTTAGATTTTCATTTTCTTTTCCTTTTCACAAGTTTCGAAGAAAAAAACGATTTAAGACTGTAATAGCACAAATGTTTATCATATTTGCTAGGTTTTTTTTTTTTTCTTTACGCGTTCTAGGCTGAAAGTTTTGCCAGAGAACTAGGTTCAAGGCTACACAATAACTCGAAGCGCGATAATACCTTACCAAAAAATGTTTGCCAGTGACGAGTTAGTAACTTTGAACCCCAGTGGTTGATCTCAGCATATTTGCTTTTAAGTCCTTTAATATGTATTCGTTTAGAGAACAGATTCGATGTTAGATTTATACATTTACAATATATGAGCCAGGTTCAAAGAAAGCATGATTTACATTTTGCAAGTTACTCTTATTAATAAGAATGGTGCTAAGTGTAGAATATACCAGGCCATTCTCTCTACAACCTCATTTATGAAATACACTCTTCAAAACAAAATGGCTAGAAAACTGCTGTCAGTTTGATGTGATACACGCTGCAATCAGCCATGGACGCCTGGCAGATGTAGTTTTATCATTAATAGAATGATGCAAACGTACAGCTGGGCCTGGCATGGTCTGGTGGTTAAGGTACTCGACTCGCAATCTTAGAGTTGCGGGTTCGAATCACCGTCACTGAAAATGCTCGCTCTTTCAACGGAGGAGGCGTTATAATGTGACGGTCAATTCCACTGTAGAGTATCGAATCCAGGACTTTGGCATTATACAAGTCCTCAAGCTTATCACTGAGCTACCGGAGAACAAACAAATAAACTTTATTACAGGACGAAAATAATTCTTTCTGTTCCGTCAGTTTCTGGTCCGGCAAGGCCAGGTGGTTAGGGAGCTCGACTCACAATCTGTGGGTCGCGGATTTGAATCCCCGTCCCACCAAACATGCTCGTCTTTTCCGATGTAATGTTACAGGCAATTCCACTATTCGTTGGTAAAAGAGTAGCCCAAGTGTTGGCGGTGGGTGGGGTTAACTAGCTGCCTTCCCTCTAGTCTATCACTGCTAAATTAGGGAAAGCTAGCGTAGGTAGCCCTCGTGTGCCTTTGCGCAAAATTCAAGAACAAACAAACAAACTTACTGGCCTCAATAAACACACACACATACGTTCTCCCTCTCTCTCTCTCAACACAGACATTTCACCAACACGATTGGTGGAAATAGCAGTGGGGGAAACGTTGCTTTAACAAGCACCTCTGTAACTTACCCATTGTAGTCGACAGGACAAAGAACCTTGAGGCACTTACTTAACACAACGCTTGCCTAGACAGGACAAAGAACATTGAGGCACTAACTTAACACGACGCTTGCCTATACAGGACAAAGAACCTTGAGGCACTTACTTAACACAACGCTTGCTTAGTTAGACAGGGCAAAGAACCTCGAGGCACTTACTTAACACGACATTTGCCTAAACAGGACAAGGTACACTTAGTTAACACGACGCTTACCTAGACAGGACAAGAAACTTCGAACCACTTACCTAACATGGAACTATAGGCCCATTGAGATAGCAAGTGCCAATTATACTAGATGATTTTAGACGCTACATGGAGTAACAGAAACAACTCATATTCTTCCTATTATAACAATAGAACTATAAACTGAAAAATTTTTTTTAACTCGTAAAAATTTGTGTATTTATGTGTATGTTTCACGCACCTATTGATCGTTTTGAACACTGCTGTAGGTGTTAAATGAAATACTGTGTCTGACTTATTTCATAAGTTTAAGAACTTCCTCGGTGTGCTCTTGTATATATATAAAGGTATGTGTGCGTTGTTTTTTTTTTATCTGAACAACTACTTTTTTTGTTTACGAAAAATGTGCGTCACAAGAAGAATTCGAGACATGCCCTGGATGTTCTACCGGTTCGACCACGCCCTGACTCGTAATTAGCCGCACCCTAGAACTCACGTGCTCTTGTCTATAGATCAAGTCAGAATAACACCACAGCGTCTATCAGTTGCATTTCTGCGCTGCTCATGGAAAGCTGGCCCTCGATTTCTTTATATTAGTGAGTTTTGATGTTAATGTAGTCTTGCATAAAGCTCAAGGTACATTAACTAGATCTTGCAAACATTTGTTAGAAAATAGGTTTTTACTAGTGTTAAATAGAATAAAATAAAAATATAAGTAGTACAATCTGAAACGGTAGCTGTTCATAGAAAGAAGTGTGTTTTTGTCTCTCATAATCTTTATTTTCAGCCACCAATAGGAATGTTTTTTGTAAACAAACGGGGTTTGCCTATATATAAAAATTCATATGAACAATGCTTACTTCATTTGTTTTACAATGGTGCTCTTACCCGATTCCCCAGCACCTGCAAATGAAAAGAAAACACGTATAAATTACTATTAACTTTAGACCAATGCCAGCTGCTACATAGATCACAATTAAGTATAAACCCAGTAATGAGTATAGATAATTAAATATATTGCTCTTACATATGAAAATTATGATGTAATGTTTCATCAGTTTGGCACCCTTGCAGTTAGAAATGTTTTCGGCCGTAATTCCACGAGAACTTAAATAAATATTAATACTACTGTTGACATTTTAAATGATCCTGGCTTGTTCAGAGTAAACCGAAAAAAACTTTATTATTTTGCAAGAAAACATACATGCCACACTGTTAGAATAACCGACAATATTATCCTAAGTTCTGGAGCTTTGTTAAATTTTTATTTTGACAGCAATAACTGTGCTTTCATTCATGTTACTCCTGGAACACAGGTCAGTGACTTTTTAACAGGAGCGCCATTTCAGCAAAATCATGGAGAGGACAATGTTTAAATTTGATTACTTAGGAGTGCTCAGTGAAGTTTTGATATATTAATATTAGTTTCTTATAAACATAGCATGTTAAACCAGACTTTTTTGCAATTCTAGGAAAAATATTTTTAAAGCTTGAGTGTTGTAGGCGGTCACACCAAATTGGCGTCGCTGGTGGCTTACCTAAAAGCAATAGCTTTATGTCCTTAGCAGCTTGCATACCATCTTCTTTGAGGCTTTTTTCTATTTTCTTACTTCGAGACATCGCTGCTCGGTCCTCGGCACTCATAGCACATCCCATGGTTGAGGCTGCAGTCCGAAGCTCTTGGCCCCGGCGGAGCGGCTTCTCCTCTTCACAATATACAACGGATTGTCACTTTTTAAAACACTAGATACTAAGGTAGCGCAGTTGTTCTCCAGGTACTGATGGTGTTTACAATTCCTCACCAGCAAAGTAAAAAATAATAATAAATTGGTTTACTGCCTATTCAAAGGAATCCAGAACAGTATGATAATAAAATGAAGTAATAAGTGAAGGTGACCAATCAAGAACTAGTTCGTAGTTCCCAGTTTATGGTTGCCATGGTCCCGCACCGTGGAGCTTGGCGGAGAACATTACGTCAAGATGTTTTCCCCCAGCCGCTGAGAGTTAGGGACCATTGAAAACATCGGAATATTTAGTTTTTTGACTGTTAAGATAATTATTACATACCAAAAATAGCTAATAGCCTGTGTGAAAAGAATTTTTAGTACTATAACTTTCCGTTGAGCGAGTGATTTGTTGAAGGACACGCTCTTGCTCAGTGTAAAACATCCATTCTATTCAAGTAGCAGCTTTTGACGAACTCGGTATAAATCGCCCTTAGCGTCGGTCTGTGACTTTCAAAACCTACACGCGCAATCGCGGAAATGCTCGGGGCTCCCTCTGTCACGAATTAAAGAAACCAATTAAACACAAAGTTCAATTAATAACTATCTCTTTGTAGTGATAAAAAAAAAACAGATTAGGTTAGTATTCTTAAATTAAATTAGCGGTTTGTAAGTGAACACACTTCAAGTTCTTTTCAAATATTTTTTTCGTTGAAGAATATAAAATGTCAACAAGTCATCCTTAAAATATGAGTACTTCAACTATCGGACATTTTTCCAGAATGTGAAAAAGTGCGTGCTTCAAAGACATGTATAAAACTGACGAAAAACATATAAAGTGATGTTGAATCCGTTTTTGTTCAAACCTTCCAATATTCTCTCAAAGAGTAATATACGTTTATCTATGTGAGTGTAATCATAATAAAAGTTGGCTATTATCGTGAATTACACAGAACTAAAGCGGAATTACACTGAACTGGAAACTTTTATGAACTGCGGCTGCTTGTCAAGTTAAAGACTGTTTCTATTTCATAGTGCAGATTTGATCAGGAATTATATTACTTAAAGCGCCATCTACTACATAAAGCGTGAAAATAAAGATGAAGGTATCTTACTTCCTCAAGCTTGCATGGGAACTATTATCATTCATGAAAGACATATAGATGAAACATGTAATAGAAGTCTTATTTAATATGTAGGATAAATCAAGATATAACATTGTGAAGTTCGACGTCATATGCTCTTTTAACCTTTAACCTTTTCATTTCGAAAATCACGCTTATAATATAAAATACATTTATAAATATATGTACGTAATAAAGAAGATTGTTGACACTAATGCGATTTTCAGTTTTTATTTATCTTTCGAGTTTTTGTTTTTATTGCTAAGTTTCATGTCGTGACGCAACGTGAAGTGTTTGAAAGTGAAAACTGTGATCATCATCTTACATGAATTTAGTTTTATTCCTATACAATGTAACGAAGCAGTTGAAGAAGTACCCTGATATGTGTGGATTTAAAAAACTACATATACTGTTCTTCTACTAAAATATGTTCAATGTTCGTCCTTCTTCCAGTGTTATTATGAAGGTTAGAAATTTACCAAAAACATTTATCACGCTGGTAAAGACGTAAATAAAATGTGTAACTGAAGTTAGTGATATTCCCATTGAAACTGTGCAAGCAGTAAGTTAAATAAGACCACAATAACAAGAGGATTTGAGGAAATATATGGAAAATGTGAATAAATCAAAATTTATCAATAATGTCAAGAAAGATTTTACAAGTTGTTTCTTTTTGAAACACAAAATAATCTTGATTCATAGAAAAAAGATAAGTAATATGACCCAAGCTATTCTGTTGCAACTTCAAGCAAGAACTACAAGTAAAGTATGCTAGAAAAATATTGTTACGACAGCGGGGGTCACGTGACCCTAGTAACACGTCATGAACTTCTAGAAGGATCCTGTCCCTTCCTGAAGTCTCGAGAGGCTACTAGATATGCGGTAGTCTTGTATATAAACCGCCAAGAATTGACGGCAACAATGAGTAATTGAACTGCGGACAGAGAGAGACGTATTGTTGAGTCGACCACGTGAGACGTTCGTTGTGAATTATAGCGTTTGTTATAGCGTGACTGTAGAAATTAAGTGTATTGCAAAGTTGTATTTAGAAAGAATAAACCAGTTTTATTTAAGAAAGGACTTGTATCGCTAAAGTTTCTTCGGGAAGAAATTTTACGGAAAATTAACTAACGAACGGAGGCGTAACAATATGAATGATTATCAACTTTGCTTCGAACTAGATAAAAGTTCAGACTCTGCCAGGGGGTTTCAGAATGAATTTCACCCATGTGAAGAGACTAGTCTCATTAGTCAAGAAAGACAAAGTAGAGTTTCCTCTGTGTCTGTACATATGTCTGTCCATTACACCAGATGTAGTGAAAAAGTCCTTAACGACTTATCATTGGCTATGCTAGGCCTAACCTCACGATAGGGTTAACACGGATAGAGTTGAATACATCTTACCAACATTGAGCGTTTAACCAGAATGTAGATGCATATATTCCTTATCTATGTTATGTAAAGTATCTCACAAGATGTTTAAAATTTAAAAAACAAAAATAGTGAGATTTTGTGCCCTAAATTTGTGGAAATATGAAACCTAAAAGAAATATATGGCTGAAATGTCCAGGACTAATATACTGAGGATATTGGACCTGAAGGGATGGAAAACAAATACACCACTAGAAAAGTTTCTAATGTCCATCTATATAGTGTCCAGAAAAATCACCCACGTATAATTTTGTTGTTGCTGCTGTAGTTGTTGGAAGTATCACGAACAAAATGTTTAATAACATAGCAAATTATATCGCTAGTGTAATTCACAAAATATGTAAAAGACATTTGAGCACCCAGGAAACCCATAACAATTAACACATCACAAAGAAATAAACGTGCTAACACGAGAGCTTTTTGGAAGACAAACATGCATCCTGTCAAAACTTTTAGTTGAGAGGTGTTTTTTCTTCTTTACTTTATTGAACACTTTAGCACCAAGGGTAGAAGAAACTCAGAATTACGTTCACTTTTTACATTCACCATTTTGTAAACGATCTCACGTGTTATAATTCATTTTCTGAAGTATTTTGTTATACTTAGACAATTTTTTCAGTATAACTGCTTGTATAATTATTTCTTAGTCTGCCTTTTATAAGGCACACTTTTAGTGTAATTAATTAGCAGATTTTTCCTTAATTTAAATCCTCCCCCAGCTCCGCAACAAGTCTACGGCTTACGATGCCCGTATTGGGCAGAGCACAAATGGTCCATTGTGTTGTTTTTGCACTTAACAACAACCAAATCATTGATTCATATTTTCATATTAACTTCATCGTAAGAAGCCTTGTACATCAACGGCTTTTTCAAATAAAGCATATTTTCTAGGACAGTGTACAGCCACAAAGATTTCATTTGCTTCTTAAATAGTTATATGCCAAATGTGCTCCTATGTTTTCAATAATTTGTTAATAGATTTAAAATATATAGTAACGCAGTAACGCATTCTACAATAAGATAAACACGTGAAAATTTGTCAAGCTGATAGATTTTTAGTGCAAAAGAAAGCGTTAATTTTCAACAAATGCTGTGTCTGCTTAGTAGATGGCGCCACAATTTACACTGTAGCTTAATTTGTAAAATGTTTGTTTGTTTGTAATTAAACACAAAGCTACACAAAGGGATATATGTGCTCTGCCCACCACGGGTATCGAAACCCGGATTCTAGCGTTGTAAGTCCGCAGTCATACCGCTGTGCCACTGGGGGTAAAATGTTTATAAGTTAATGTTTAGGCCTTATACGATACCATAAAATTCATTTTAAATGGAATTTACTGCACTTGTTTCTTAAGTAAAACTAAAACTTTAAAAGATTACAATTGCTTTAGTCTACTAATTTACGTTCTTATTTATTTTCTTAAAGAATCTATTACTAAAATCTATTACGGGTCAAAATTAAACAATTTATAATCAAAAAGATGATTATTAAGATATTACTTAAAATATTATATAAATTACTACACGGGTCAAAATTAAACAATTTATAATTTTGTTTAATTTTGACCCGTTTAGTAATTTATATAATATTTTAAGTAATATCTTAATAGTCAGCTTTTTAATTATAAATTGTTTAATTTTGACCCGTTTAGTAATTTATATAATATTTTAAGTAATATCTTAATAGTCAGCTTTTTTTTATAATCAAAAAGCTGACTATTAAGATATTACTTAAAATATTATATAAATTACTACACGAGTCAAAATTAAACAATTTATAATCAGAAAGCTGACTATTAAGATATTACTTAAGATAAATTATTTTAAGAGTATATATTATACAATTTTGTTAATAGTTTGTTTATAGATAAAATGTATGATGTATCATACCTTTTCATTGTTTAATAAAAACAGTAATTACATTTATTTGAAATAAGTTTATCATAATATATTTGTTTTCAAATGTAGTTCCTTTAGCTATATTTTTATCATTTTAATGTATATTTAGCTATTTTCACTTATATTTGTACAGTGTTTTTTAATACTTTTTAAAGAGTGAAACCAGTGTCAAAGAGCAAGACACCGTATCATGTGCACATGATGAAAACATGCAGAGTATGGATTCACTTTCAATTTTTATTATTACAATATATTTATTTGACTATTTATTCAAAAACTTTTCAAGTCAAATAAGCATTTATAAAATTTCTGAGCACTTTGTAATAGTATATAAAACATTTAGTCTAGCACCTTTGTGATTTTAAAGTTGTTTTTTATATCTTATCTCATCCTTCGATATCCCAGAATACCTTTTGAATTTGTGAAAACATTTACATATTTATTTTGGATTTCTTATTTACATGAATTATTGCAACTCATAGTTTTCAATTATATATAGAGTTGTAAACACTTATATATTAAGAAGCACCAACAGTACAGACCACTAATTTTTATTGTAGAGAATAACTTACGTTTGAACAGTACCTTGGTGATTTAATATACATCTCTTGTGTGGTCCTTTAAATTGTATTGTTTTTTATATCATATACCCTACAGTTTTATGTCTAGATGCTGCTATCATTTGCAATGTGAAAAACATGGTTGCACCATTTCCTTGGGAAGACCCCTGTCTTTTCATAAAAAATGTAACTCCTAGTTAGATAAAGTTAGAGTAATTTGTTTGTTTTGCTGTGAAACGTGGGATTAGTTGCAGAAAATGTTGTTTTTTAAGTAATGTCTCATTTATCCTGTCAGTACCAAGCACGTATGTGATTTTAGTTCTGATCAAAATAAACACATCTGGTTTGTGAAACCAGTTTGTGAATTGTAGTGACTATAATATAACATTTATTTTTAACAAATTTAATTGTTGTTCAGTTTACCAGTCTTTATTTTAATGCTCTAGATTATTTATATAATATTTATAGTTGTTTTATTTTTCTTCAGGACATGGAATTACCAGTGATTTCTGTCCTTCGTCTGTAAGATCCCAAACCATATGAATTTGATCCTGAAGACATCATATTATATGTCGACAAAGCAGCAGTGCTGCACCCTGATGATGTTCTACAAGGAATATCATGTTTATTTTCTGCTTATAAAATTGTTTCCAAAGCAAAGTAAAGGCTAGAAAAATAACTAACTGACTACTGTTGTATGGATATTTTTTATTTAGTAACTTATACTAATGTACGTTCAAAAATGCATTCTAATAAATGTGTAGTTTATTTCAGCCTGTCCTATTTTTTCAAATTTTATGTGTGCCATTATATAAGAAAACACCTCTACCATACATTACCCTTTTGTTTTACATGCAAACAATGTTAAAAATGGTTTGACCAAATGTTTTTAATATAAAGAGAAAATGATATCACTTTATAATTATATTTTATGTAAATATAATTCGTGCAATCACACATTTCTGTGGAAAGGAAAACAAAATATAACATGAGAAAGAACTTATTCTAGGCTTCTAGGAGAGTAAAAGTATTCCCAGCAAATAGGAGTGAAATAACTCCTTTTAAAGGGGGAATAAAATTACTTCGGTAACAGGAAGTGAAATTACCCCTTTAAAGCGGAGTAACATTACCCCTTTAAAGAAGGAGTGCACATACTCCATAAAAAGAGTGTGCCAGAGGACAAGTGATATTTAACAGTATTATTAATTATTTTGTTTTAAGAGTGTACGTACTTAGTCTCATATGTGAGTAGTCTAGGTAGGTCACTTAACTGTTTTAATTACTTTAAATACATAGCACCAGTGCTGGATTTAGACTTGGTGAGGCCCTAAGCTATATAAAGCTTGGAGGCCTCTTGTTAAAAAGTTACACCAGAAGGTCTCACAAAGGTGCGTACCAAAACAGGACCTTGGGTCGCCACAAAAAAATTAAAAACATATATATTCCTTTTAATTATTTAATAGCAAGGTATTTAAAGTACATATTTATCATCTGTCTGGCTTGATCTCTCTCATAGATAAAATTTTAAAAGCAAAAAAAAATCTGAAATTTTGTGAGGCCCCTGCGGATTGTGAGACCCTAACTTGTAGCTTGTTTAGCTTATGTCTAACTCCGGCACTGCATAGCACTACCTTTGCAATTTATAAACTTTGTGCATTCAAATACAAAATACCACTTGAAAAAAAAATAGATTCGTAAGCGAAGCACGAGTTTTCTTCTTAGTAATCATTATTACTATAGGCCAAATTACTTCTACAATTTTTCAGGTGCTTATATCTAACTTTAATACTTTTCGCGTGCTCTGACACAACTCTTTAACACGTGAATAGTATTCTGGTTTTAAATATTACTTTATATAGTTCTTCCTTTTTGACCTTGGCCATTTTTAAATTGGGGTATTCAACACTCAGCTAAGCAAGTCTTTATTACAAGGAACAGTGTTGCAAAGTTTAATTAACCTATTGTTGATTCTTCTATTGTCACGCATGGCCACATCTCTTTGTTGAAGAAAGAACGGGTGATCAAATATCAATGTTATAATAATACGGTCGTTTGAATATTTAGACATGTGCGCATACACTAAAAGGCATGCGCAAAATAATAAACCATATATTGCATGAATAACAATCTCGAAGGTTTTCACGACGCCTACCGGTTAACCTGTTTGTAAATGTTCTAATATTCCTTTCTTTCTTATCTCTTGAACACTCGCTTGTCCTGTCTTTGATTTCCATTTTTGCCTGTGACCATGAAACTAGTGAACACGATAACACGCACAAATAAACTTCGACTCTGAAGTTCTGATTCCCAAGAGAACAATACAATATTTTTGTAACTGTAATTTAATTATGCACAAAGCTACACAATGGGCTATCTGTGCTCTGCCCACCACGGGTATCGAAACCCGGTTTCTAGTGTTGTAAATCCGCAGACATACCGCTGTGCCACTGGGTGGCCAATATTCTTTTATAAATAATTATTGAAAAACAGATAGTTTAAACCAGAATATCAAACCAAGTCACTTTGCGGGTCAGATTCATAAATAAGTGACAAGTTTATGGATGATATTATCCCAACAACTGTTTCTCTATTTCAACACAATGGCTCATTAAATAAAAGTCCAAAGACACAGCTTTTGGGTGGATTGTTTATTTTTGATTTGATTTTTTTAAGACGTTTCGACGACTTGTGTGGTCATCACCTGGTAACTGTCTCTATTTTATGAAATACTGCGAGAGTATTTTGTTCCAATTTAGAAAACATATAAAAGTTAAATATAAATAAACAATCCACTCAAAAGCTGTATCCTTAGACTTTTATTTAAAGTGTACAATGGATTTCCTCTCCTCACAATAAAGACTCATTGTTGAACGACACAGTCATTGGCTAGATTCCTGAAATAAGCAATTCGCGGTGTCTAACAATGCGAGCATAAGCATGCAGTTAACAAAAAGTTAAAATCTGTGAGAGTTTGTAAACTCTACTGAATGTTCGAGTATCTTACGCTGTACGCGCGCAAAAAAAAGTACAGTTTTAAACAATAGTTTTGGTCTAGTGTACTGAATATTTACAGTTATAAACATACCTCGTTAATACAAAATGTGTACCAACATTCTACCAAAGTATATAAAAACAATAAACATACAAATGATCATGTATTTATATAAATATAATAATACTGTCCGTGTAATTACTTCGCAAGATGTGGATGGATCTTTACTAAAATTGGTATGGAGGTTCATTAGGTCCATGCAGGGGGTACATACAAATTTTCAGTTTTCCATTTTACGTTTTGCAGTTTTTACCACTACTTCTCCCACTGTTGATGGATCTTGACCAAATTGGACCTGAAGGTTTGTTGAGTCCATTTTGTGATTTGCCTTTTTTACAATTACTTCACCACTTACACAGCTATATGATGGATCATAACCATTTTTGGTATGGAGCTTCCTTGGGTCCCAAATGGGATCAGCTTGGTTCTTTTGATAAGACCTTGAAGTCATTTTAGTTTGTTTATGAATTAGCGGTTTCTTTAAAGTGATGTTCAGTTTTTGTAAAGCGATGTTCGGTACTGTATGCAGTAAAATTTGAAATTGTCAAGAAAATTTCATAACTTTGGTTCAGGATCTTCTTTTTTAAATCAGCATATTTCTGTCTAAAAATTGTTAAATTATTCTGTCTCTTCAAATTTTCTAACCTAAAAGAAATATTCCATCGATTTTTTACACTTTGTTACCAAGTCAACCACGAATAGTTCAACAGGAAACTATATCCCCGCATCCCCCCAAAAAAGAGATCTCTATTCAGTCGAAATTTACTTCAAAAGCTTACTTCTTAAAAATTGTGCTTGAAAATGGCTCAAAAAAGAAGAAAGAGATCTTATGCACTTTTCATGTTCTAAGATAACCTTTCATTAATCATGAATACGCATAACTTCCGTCCAGGGGATGAGTACTCCAGCTGTGGTTTTGCGTTTTTTACCACTACCTCATCTTCTGAAGATGGATCTTCATCAAATTTGGTATGGGGGTTCATTGGGTCCATGCGAAAATACATATTAATTTTCAGTTTTGTGGTTTTTATGGGTGTTTTTGCTTTTTTAATCACTACTTCGCCCCTGTTGATGAATCTTCACCAAATTTGATATGAAGATTTGTTGGGTCTATGCGGAGATACATGCAAACTTGCGATTCCACATTTTGTGTTTTACAATTTTTCTGGGCGTTTTTTTTACAATTACATATAAGGGAAACAACTTTTCATTAATCATGAATTTACATAACTTCCGTCCAGGGGACAAGTACTCCAGCTGTGGTTTTAATATAGTACCGATAATTATAGATTTCATAAATTGTTCATAATGTTTGTTTTGCTATAAAACTTTTTTACGGTGGAAGCCCTTACCTAAAAAAATTAACTTTGAAAAAATTATTTGATTTCTATACTAAAACTTTTAATTAGATCTACCTCAACAATGATCTAAAATGGAATATGCTAAATATTAATATCTATGTTTAATGACTTAAGACTGTCTTCCTGTGAAATTCTCAGATTCATTGATTTCCCTAATATTAAACCACAGGATAATGAGAATTTCGCTAACTACTGTAATACTATGTAGAAGTCTGGTAATTCCTAACTTTGACTGACACGAGTGCGTCTTTACTGAAGAAAGAGATGTAGAGAAGTTTATTGGTGCTCTTTCGAGAATTCGGGTTTATGTGAAGCTCATGTTGTAGAAGTTCTAAACGTTTTTAATCTTCTTCTCAAGTTATTTAAACCTGAAGTTGTTTATAAAATTGTTGTTTCAGTTGTAAGTTGTTCCGGGCTGAGATGACATGACATTATATAGCGTAATCAAAACAGTCACTTCTCGTCAGGACGTAAGTACCACCCACGTAACTGAGGGCCACTCTTACTATCATCAAGGGGGTGTGATATCCATAAAGTATCACCTGACTTGACAATAGAAAAGATCACTGTGGTTATGTATAGCGTGTGTCATGAGAAACTTAGTTGATCAACTTTATATATTAAGACCTAAATTTGAATTATACAGAAATTTCGAAATATTTATCTAGTAATTAACTGGGTAAGAAATGTATATTAAGTCTTACGTATCCCCCTGTTGCGTCAGCGAGGTCACGTGACTAGTATCACGCCACCCGATTTCTAGAAATATCCTGTTCCTTCGAGAGTGCCCTAGCATTTGCTAGATTGGGGGTGGCCTGGTATATGTAAGATGGTCACAACGTGACGGAACAATGTGTAGGTAGTGAGTAATTGAACTGCAGTCAGAGAGTATTGTTGAAGTTAACGTTCGTTGTTATAGCGTTTGTTATAGCGCGACTGTTGAAATTAAGTGTATCGTAAAGTTGTATTCGGAAAGAATAAACCAGTTTTATTTACTTGTGTCGCTAAAGTTTCGTCGGAACGAAGTTACGGAAAATCAACTAACGAACGGAAGCGTAACACCCCCTTTCTAACTAAAGTTCTTAGGGATGTCACTGCTTTTTTCAATGTAGAGGCAGAGTATTTCCTCCAGCCATCTTAAAATATGGAGTATATTGCAGTAATTTTATATCTATTTACAAGGTTGAAACTTTGGCCAGTTATTTCAAATACTGAAATATCACTATCACTATGTTTCTGAGCAGATCTAAATACTGTTACCTCACATTAAAACAGAAACTTCACACCTGATTCAGGTTGAAAGAAATAAGCAGTGACAAAATTATTGTTCTTCAACTTATTCTCCTTGTTGAAAAGGCAAAACATAAAGTAAACAAGGAATGGACAGCATGAAACAAGATTCCATTGGTCGATATTAATCTGAATTAGGATTTGACAACTGTAGCACATGTGTTATTAACATTCTTTATGAATATACTTTGATAATTTTAATGGTGGATTGTTCTCCACAACCAATATGTTAAAACTAATGACTTAAGTAGTTTAGGGTCAGGTACATAATCTGAAATGAGAAAATGCTGTAGTGGTCTGAGTAGTTACGTATGTGTCGATAGTTTCACCTGACAACTGGTGGTTTGAATTCCACTTCCTGGAGAATTTTATTTTTAATCAATTTTACAATTATATACAACTACAGAATGTATTATATCTGTTATAGATTAAAGAAAATAAGTATTCAAAGGTTGATAAAAATATTACTGTTTTTATCGTTTTCTTCCTTGACAGCACCAAAGCTAGAATTCTTAAATGGGCTAACGTAGTACGTTCAGGTTTTATTTAAAAAATAAGGCTTACTTATAGATATTTTTTACACTCAGTTACATAATTCTTATTTAAAACAAAGCAGAAATATCGGTTGTGCTTACTTGAAAAGTGCAAGAAAATTAGTGCCGTCCCATAAAGATAAAGTAAAAAGACAGTGAAGGTTTCACAGTCGATAATTGTTTCATATTTATATAAAAAGAAACGAAAACAAGAAAAACGAATACTTCATGAAAAAGAGTGTTAGATGAAAAAGCAAAACCAAAGACCATTGTTTGTAAACTACAGCCCCTTATATAAGCCCCCCTTCTCAATAAGAATAATTTTACTAATCTATCGACCGCTACTCAGATAAAATATGCCCCCCAGTG
>NW_013665833.1:817754-818641 GCF_000517525.1 Limulus polyphemus | reverse complement strand
CCATTGTGTAGCTTTGTACTTAATTCCAAACAAACAGATAAAATATTGACAATTGCTCAAAAGAAAACAAATTGCACCTTATTCAACAAACACTTATTTGAAAATAATAATAATAATAATTAGATGCCATTTCTAAATGATATTATTGCAACAGGGATTTTGAAAAACCACGTGATCATATAGTCAAGCATCCTCAGTAAAGTAAATTATTTGAAAGAACTATGCTTTTAAAATTCAAACACTTTTTAATGGTTGTACGTTGTAAAACTTGTGTTTATTTTATTCTCACCGTTTCACTAGGTTTACCAGGCATCATCAGGTGAGATACAAAAACTGAGTCTAACAGAATTTAATTTAAAAATGAATCACGTGAGAATCTCCAACAATAGTAATTTACAAGCATTCGACTGACCAATTGTAAACAATAAAGAAATTTATCAATGAACTGTCAAACTTAGGTATAATAGACCTGAGTCTAAGTTTTGAAATTTGTTATACATACAAGAGAGAAGGGAATTAAAATAAGATATAAATGAACACCTTTGTATTTTTTAAGAATAGGGTTATGTTTTTTATTAACAGGGCTTCTTATATCGAATCCCCGTCACACCAAACATGCTCGCCCTTTCAGCCGTGGGGGCGTTATAATGTCACGGCTTAGAAGTGACAGTCTGTGGAAGACTTCAATAGTCTTATGTCATATATTTAGAGGCACATTATAAATATTATTATTATATTGTTTTATTTTGTTCTATTGTAAGTTCGACGTTTGATTTTTTTAATTCTTGGATTTAGTTTTATGTAAAATTTGATGATGGTTTTGTTCTTTTCTTTTATACGGGCCTGGCATGGCCAGGTGGTTAGGGTACTCGACTCGCAATCTGAGA
>NW_013665833.1:814088-816754 GCF_000517525.1 Limulus polyphemus | reverse complement strand
GGAGATTTTAAATGTTCCCACAAACGAGTGGAAAGTTGTCTGTTTGTGTCAACAATATAACAGCTTTTGCAGTCTGTACATTCAATTGTATACACATTTCCTGAAGTATTATTACCCATATACCATTTGGATAACAGTTAACTCAGCTTTTCTCCAGGTAAAAATTTAAATTGTATTTTAATGTCCAGTTTATACTCTATGACTGTTTTTAACCAGATTTTTTTGATAGCATGAGATAAGTTTGGAATGAATGATAAAATACAAGTGACAGGGACATCTTTGGAAGAATCATTTTCTGTGTCAATTTGTGACTTATTTTCAAAAAAAGTAATTACTTTATTAACAACAGTAGGAAGGAAATCTAAGATGTTTATTATTTTATTGAAACAATCGGATTTTATTTGTACGGATAGCACCCGTATTTGTCTTTTTAATAGAGGACAACATTAATAGACGAAAAATAAAAGAAGCCCTATTAATAAAAAACATAACCCCTATTCTTAACAAATACAAAAAAAAAATTTAATTAAATTTCTTCAGCCTCAATTCATGTATCCCACCTGACGCTGCCAGGTAAACCTAGCGAAACGGTGAGAATAAAAGAAACAAAAGTTTTACTATCTACATCCTCAATAACGTTTCCAGTTAGTATTATATAGATTATATAAATACCGCATCTCCCATTCTGTTGATATCTAGATGAGGCTACACCTCACACTTACCACAGTTACAAATCTAAGTTTCTGTTGTTGTATTGATCAAAACAATGAATGAGATAATCAATATAAGAAAAACTAGAAATCAGAAAATATCATAATATTCTCAAATTTCTGACAAATAAAAACGCTGATTTTACGCAGTGAAATGTCTTGTTCATTTATCAAAATCTTAAGAATATCATTATATTTTCTGATCTCTAGTATAAGTAGGTTTCAAGATATCTCTGTAAAATATGTAATATAAGAAAAATGTTATTGGCTTAACCGCTTCGTAAATGTCTTGTAATAATTCTATGAACTTGTGATTGAAAGTAAAGTTTGTTTGTTTGTAATCAAGCACAAAGCTACACAATAGGCTATCTGTGCTCTACCCGTCATAGGTATCGAAACCCGGTTTCTAGTGTTGTAAGTCCTAAGACATACAGCTATGCTACTGGGGGGCAAAGTGATAATGCCATTATCTCCTGGTATTCTCAGATGAAAGTAAAGTTTGTTTGTTTGTAATCAATCACCAAGCTACACAATAGGCTATTTGTGCTCTACCCGTCATAGGTATCGAAACCCGGTTTCTAGTGTTGTAAGTCCGAAGACATACCGCTATGCTACTGGGGGGGGGGATGATAATGCCATCATCTCCTGGTATTCTCAGATGAAAGTAAAGAAGAATATTTAATCATACGTCAACCACACTATATCTGTCATATCCAGTGTCAACAAAGCCTTTTGGCCAATACCAGGGATTATAAGTCCGGTAGGGCTACAACAAACACTGTCGTGATCTAGGCCTTAGATATGTCATGAATTGCATAAACAGGCAATTTTTATAGCGTGAACTACATTAAGTCATTTACAATCCAGCATTTGAGAAAGGATTAATACCACAATATTATTTATTTTTAATACCAGTTATTTTTATCGCTATTATTTTTTAGTTGAATTATATTTACTATTATTCAGGAGAGCTGGCGAACCAGCAAGCTAGTCTTTATGCTCCCGGAGCGAGTCAAGCAACCACAGGTTAACGAGAAAAAAACTACATTAGTCATTCTGTGAACTTATGAGTGAGAGTAAAGAAAGATATTTCGTAATATGTCTACCACACTCAATGCCTAGGAAACCTTTCGCCCAATACCAGGGCTCATCAAATCGACAGACATAGCAGCGGTTGGGTTGAGATATTATTTATAAGTTTAAACACATAGGAAATATTATAAGCCTTTTTTTAATCTGGAAAGCCAGTACCTTGTTATTTCAAAAAGAAGTCGCCATCACGACTTGTTTATGTAGTGTAAAGCCACACATGGTCTATCTGCATATAGTATCACTCAATATAATTTTTGTGTTTTAACTTGGAAGAGATGTTCAAAGTAAAGTTACTTTCCACCAGGAAAAGAAGTGTATCATTTGCATTAATAATTCTTTTTTTTTTTCCTTTTCCTTTTACTATCTGTTTTTGTGCTAAGAGTAAGTGCAGAAAGTATTAACATGAGTAACTTCGGAAATATGCGGAAATATTGTTTCTCAATGTAAAGTAGCATGAAATGGTTGAATCAAGGGGCTCTTCGTACAAAGTTGAGTAATCTGAATTGATTATAATGATAATAAAGACCTATACATATAATAAGTAAATAGTTCTTAACCTAGTTTAGTGAAAAACCATTTCTCATAGAACAGGTGGCGTTCCGCTCCAGACAGTGCTAGGCAAGTATAATGTTGAACGTGCTCTAGACGGCCGGGTACAGCACAGGCGGTGTCAGGTCTGTGCGAATCATTATCATGCGGACTTTTTGTCCTCGGATTCCACTCCTATCATTAACCTAGTTATATTCCAAATAACTTTAAAAAATGAATACTTGCAGTGAAATCCCCTTAACAAAAAATATCTATCAAAGTAAAGATATACTTAGTTTAATAATGGCTGGAGACGGCTTAAATGGGTAATGAAGA
>NW_013665833.1:807067-813192 GCF_000517525.1 Limulus polyphemus | reverse complement strand
AAATTTTAGTTTTTCCTGATAAAGTTATGATGCATTCTTAAAAAAATCGGTATAACTCAAAAATAAAATAGCTCACTTATACAGACACCTGATAACTTAGGTTAACATTTTTGTAATGGCGTACCTGTCACGAGTCAGTTCTAAAACAGAAGAGACAAAGTTCGATACTATATCAAGATACTTAAGTATCAGTATGTATTTTTTTTCTGATATTGTAAAAAAAAAAGTTACATAATATAGAGATGATTCAGCAGTAAGCTTGAGGGCTTATAACTCTAAAATATGAGGTTCGAACCCTGTGGTGGTCTCAGCACAGACTGCTCATTGTACAGCTTTGCACTTGCGCTTAAGATACTAGCAAATATATGAAATATATAACATAAAAAATCCTCTAATGATAAAACGTGTTGCCAATAACTATCGCGTTGGAATGTTTCTGCACTTTCTTGCTGCAGTTTAAAAACACTGATATATTATTTTATTATTCTATTACATGATACAACTGACATCAGCACTTTTTTTGTACTAAACAAACATAGGATGTAATAAATTGAAGACAATTAAGGTATAGCGTACATTAATTTATTATATTGGGCAGAAACAGTATAAATATAATTATAATCCAGCTGAAATATTATTCTGAACTATTCAGGCATGGGACTTCAAGCTGACGATATTTGAATTAAATATGATACGATAGATTTACTTCTAAGAACCATGCTTATTCCAGGATAAAAGAAAACAATATACTGTGTTCTGTTTAGTTATACAAGTCTGTGATAGAGAAACTGTAAAATAATTTCGACGTACTTATTAGAAAAAAACAGGGAGAGATTCTATAAAAGTTATAGTTCCGACTTAGCCGAGAGGTGTGGCCTCGTACACTAGGACCGTGAAGCCACCTTCGAGCTAAGTGCGAAGTTCGTTCATTCAGGTCTAGGCGCGAAGAATGACGACCTAGTTACGGTTCTCCGAGACGTCTCCTTTCACTTTCTCGGTATCACTGGGTACCTAACCTACTTCACTCTTAACACTCACACTATCTGCGTTTCTATTATTCTGTTTGTGTTTTGATGCGTGGAAGAAACGCGAATGGACCAAAGAACCACGCCTCTCACGGCGCGCACACATATATATAAGACCGGACCGTGAAAAGCTCCAAGCAAACCACTGGTGTAACAGAAAAATATATAGTTTAGTTCAAACAGTTATCCAATATCTTCTCTAGCGCAATGATGAAGGCCGTGGTAAGTTTTAGCTTGCAGAGGGATATAAAGAACTTTAATATATTCTGTTGCAGTTAACGAACGAATAACAAACGACATTCTTTGTTATACAGAATAATTTTTCATTGTCCGCTGTGGTATGGGAATGAAGATATTGTCCCCATCTATTCGGAAGTCCTATTATTACAAAGTGTATATATATATATATATATATATGTATATATTATTTTTCAGAAATTTAAGCCAGTTTTATAACTAGATTGGTATTGTATATGCATATAGGTTCGTCTTAGCTAAATAGTAAAAGTGTTTTTTTTGTTTGTTTTTATCCAGTTCGTTTCTGTGCTCCTTCTGTTGGTTGCTACATCCGTCATGGCAGGCTATCTAGGTTACGGAGGAGGATATGGTGGTTACGGAGGCTATGGTGGCTATGGCGGACTCGGATACGGAGGCTATGGTGGCTATGGCGGACGCGGATACGGAGGCTATGGAGGTTATGGTGGACGCGGGTACGGAGGCTATGGTGGCTATGGAGGTTATGGTGGACGCGGGTACGGAGGCTATGGTGGCTATGGAGGTTATGGTGGACGCGGGTATGGAGGCTATGGTGGCTATGGAGGTTATGGTGGACGCGGGTATGGAGGATACGGTGGCTATGGCGGATACGGAGGTGGACGTGGTTATGGAGGATATGGTGGTGGCTATGGCTACCATTAAGAGAACATTATACCTTTCCGGTATTAAAAAAAAAACGTGTAGCATGTTAAGATTAATATTAAATTTCAACTTTTTTACCCAGTTTTCTTTACAATGGTTTTTCTTAACAATTTTTTTTGTATAAAATGTAACATCGCCTTTGTTTATAAAGGACAATAGAATCACTTTCAAATATGATTTTCTTGCTTTGAAAACTATAGGTGTAATTTCCCGTAAAAATATAGAAGAGGTAGCACTCAAAATGGAAATAAAATTGAACAAAAATAGATGGATATACATCCAACGTTATAAAAATATCATGCTGTTGGACTAACACTATTTTCACGTGTTATATACATACATAAATATAATTTGTTCACTTTATTTAGTTCGTCAGCTTCGAGAAATTCCCCGATCTCACAAGTACTGGGCCCAAATTCGTTTACTTACTACTGACTGTTTAACTAATTTCTGAGACAAACATACAACACAGCCGTAACTAATATTCAATGCTAGTCTGCTACACTAGAGTTATTGATAATTATATTTGTGATAAACAGTAATATCTATGAAAGTTGCACCTGTAAGCATGGGCGTCCGCAGAAATTTTTCCAGAGACGGGCAAAGTTATCCAGGGGGGAGCAAAGTAGTGTAAAATTGTGAGTTGAATAAAAAAATCCATATACATATGCTGAATGAATAAAGAAAGAATTATGTTTCTCATTTTCCGGGGGGGGGGGACAAGTGCTCCCTCCTCTGCGGACGTCATCCCTTAATTTTTTTTCTCTTTGTGACGTTCTATATAGTGTGATGGTCAACAAGCAGGGGAAATCTCTTTGTATCGTACTAGCTGTTTCCACAGGAAACAAACCCAAAATATCAATAAACTGAACGTCAAATACATTTTCAGCAATTGTTTCAACAGAGGTTTATGGCATAAAAACTAAATAAATCGTGTTTTAGTTGTATGTCTTGAAAAATCAGAATAGAAAACCATGATCGATATCCTAATGAAACGCCAGAAATTCCCGCGCCTATAGACCCGATCCTCGAATATTCTAGCACCTAGTGACGCCTCTGCATTGGAAAGACAGAGAAAATGTGTTGTAAGTTACGTTTTGTTCTGACATCACTTAATACAAAATTAGATTTTGAAAAATATACCCTAATAGGCATCGTTTCTTTACCATATAATACAGATACACACGCTTGCTTCTGCCTGGTCACTAAAGGCGCTATTTTCTTTTATTTAATTACTTCTGTTTTTAAAGAATTAATAGTGTATAACATGCTAACTCGCCAATTTTTTTCGAGATAATAAATATTTATGATTTAAGAGTAGTTTAATAAGTCACCAGATCTTTCACAAATGACTCTTATTTGATCATTAGCTTAAAATTAATTTGTCAAATCCTTCCCAAGATACTTTTTGACTTTAAGCTAACTTGCCAGATCTGATTTTTGCTAATTTAGGATTATTTTACGATAACTCAATGGCCCCCCAATGGCACAGCGGTATGTCTGCGGACTTACGACGCTAGAATCCGGGTTTCGATACCAGTGGTTGTTAGAGCACAGAGAGCCGATTGTGTAGCTTTGTGCTTAATTATAAACAAACAAACAAACGATAACTCAATAAATTCTGTTTGAACTATTTTTATTTATCTGATCTTCTTCGAGACACCTCATAATCTGGTAGGTATAGCGCTCGACTCGCAAGCTGAGAGTCGCGGGTTCAGATCTCGTGTAGCTTTGCACGAAATTTAAAACAAACAAATCATCCCCACACAGAGAGTTTGTTTGTTTGTTTTGAATTTCGCGCAAAGCTACACGAGGGCTATCTGCGCTAGCCGTCCCTAATTTAGCAGTGTAAGACTAGAGGGAAGACAGCTAGTCATCACCACCCATCGCCAACTCTTGGGCTACTCTTTTACCAACGAATAGTGGGATTGACCATCACATTATAACGCCCCCACGGCTGAAAGGGCGAGCATGTTTGGTGTGACCGGGATTCGAACCCGCGACCTGCAGATTGCGAGTCGAGCGCCCTAACTACCTGGCCATGCCAGGCTATTCAGAGAGAGAGACAACGAAAGGGCAACACATACTCCATCAACAAGCAAGTAAACGACTGAATTAAATATATCACACTACAACTTGAAAATAAACTTAAATACAATTCAAAATAGACAACTAAGTAAATATAAATGCTTAATATAAACCATGGAAAACAAAATCACGGTGAAATAAACAAACTGCAAATATACCTGTAAATTACAAAGAAGAATTATAAAGTTAACAAAACCAAGCACAAAATTAAATAGAAAAAAATGTCAATAATACAGAAAACAAAGAAAATTAAATGAAGGCATATCGAAAATAAGTTAAAAACTAAAATACATCTAGAATAGGCCAAAATATAACTCAAAATGGTTATATTGTAAATTGTAAAACAAAGAAAATTAAATGAAGGCATATCGAAAATAAGTTAAAAACTAAAATACATTTAAAATAGGCCAAAATATAACACAAAATGGTTATATTGTAAATTGTAAAACAAAGAAAATTAAATGAAGGCATATCGAAAATAAGCTAAAAACTGAAATACATTTAGAATAGGTCAAAATATAACTCAAAATGGTTATATTGTAAATTGTAAAACAAAGAAAATTAAATGAAGGCATATCGAAAATAAGCTAAAAACTAAAATACATTTAAAATAGGCCAAAATATAACTCAAAATGGTTATATTGTAAATTGTAAAACAAAATCATTTATATATGTATATATATTCATATCAGTACATATAAAAGAAAAGAACAAAACCATCATCAAATTTTACATAAAACTAAATCCAAGAATTAAAAATCAAACGTCGAACTTACAATAGAACAAAATAAAACAATATAATAATAATATTTATAATGTGCCTCTAAATATATGACATAAGACTATTGAAGTCTTCCACGGACTGTCACTTCTAAGCAGTGATCTTATGGAAGACTCTAATATGAATGCCTTTCTGGGGGCATATTACCTTCTTCTTGAGTTGATTATTTTCTTTTTGTAAGTTCCGGGGCCTGACATGGCCTGGTGGTTAGGGTGCTCGATTTGCAGTTTGCGGGTCATTAGTTCGAATACCGTCATCGAACAAGCTCGCTCTTTGAGCCGTGGAAAAGTTATAAGGCGATAGTCAATCTCTCTTTTCATTGGTAAAATAGTAGCCCAAGTGTGGGTGGCCTTCTCTATCTACTCTACCACTTCTAAATTAAGGATGGCTAGTGCAAGTAACTTACGAGTAGCTTTGCGCGAAATTTAGCAAACAAACATGTAAGTTACGATTTTCTTTCATGAGATGATGCTTCAAATCTCAACAGTCCCAGAATCAAACTGCTTCTTTTTGCATCATAACTCAAACCTTTGTCCATTCTGTAAATTTGGTCTATTAATGGTGGCACCAACGATCAAGAGCCGCTAAGCTGTTGTAGGAGGTCTTGAGGCAGATGGTGTGGCGGTGGCTGGGTTTCTGGATGACTTCTTTTGCTTTCTCTTCTGTCGGAGTCAAGGAAGAAAGGTTTGCTTTGGGATTACAAATTGTATATGTCCCAATAACGTGAAGTCGATGTAGTGCATCCTTTACGAGGACAAGTGTACTGCTGTTTCCTTCTTCTGGGCTTGTTGTGTTGTACAGTCACTATTGAAATGCTTTGTAGATGGTCCTGGTATTGTAGATGAATGTCATGATGCTCCTGGACCACTTGTTTCCGGTATGGGGTTGATCTCTCTGTAAATTCCGGAAGCTCTACCTCCATCGGTTTGGAGGCACACTGGTCTGCATCGTGTTGGGCATCACTGATTGATCGCTCAATCTTTCTAATTCAGTTAGCAGCATCGCATCTTTTATTATGATAGTATCTCCTTCAGGTACAGTTTTCACTCTTTTCAAAACAACTTAACTAGTGAACAAGAATCATGTTTTTTATGGCAAAAGTCAGAAGCTAAAACTCATGGTCAACTGAACCTGTGTTAGGACAGAAGTTTAGCCAGAAATGTAAGGTTAATACTGTTACGCCTCCGCTCGTTAGTTAATTTTCCGTAAAAATTCTTTCTGAAGAAACTTTAGCGATACAAATCCTTTCTTAAATAAAACTGGTTTATTCTTTCTGAATACAACTTTGCAATACACTTAATTTCCACAGTCGC
>NW_013665833.1:803637-807046 GCF_000517525.1 Limulus polyphemus | reverse complement strand
ACTACCGCATATCTAGTAGCCTCTCGAGACTTCAGGAAGGGACGTGAACGTTCGTGAATATGACGCGTTATTAGCGTCACGTGACCCCCGCCGTCGTAACAATACTTTGTGACCAGTCAGGCCATGACCTGACCCTTTCTGAGAAAAGGGTAGTTAGATCCAGATGATGCACACACACCGTGACTTACACTGTTCATGCCGAATGCACTCGCCACTATGATGTTTTTTCTTGTTTATTTGTTTTTCTCAAACACTAACAAATATGCCATTTGCATAGCTTCACATGGGAAAATACATGTGCAACTTACCTTTGCCAGAATTCGTTACTTGAGATACATGATATCTGAACTGGGAATTAGTACTGACCAACAAAAGATAGATGACATAGGAAATCGGGTCGACTTAAAACAGTTAAGGATGCTTGAACATTCTTGGATCTCTGTTCTTATTATCGTAACATATTAAAAGGTTTTCTTGCATAGCTCAATCACTATTTAAATTAACTAGAAAAATCAATAGCAATTTTCCAAAAGACAAGAGAACGTGAGTTGGCATTCGAAACATTAAAACATAAATTTACAAGTATTTTACACTTGCCTATCCAGATTTCGCCCAAGGATTCACCACTAAACTTCATGGGAAAAAACACACATGACAAAAATTAGATAAACTAGTTTTATAATCATGTAATTCACCCGAAACTAGGCACTCTAAAAAGTCCTCCAAATTTTCAGTGCACTGTGTGCTCCACATAAAACATGGATGAGAAAGTTACGCACTTTTCAGTGATAAACCAATTCCTTGTCACGGTAGTTATGCAGAATATTAACAAGTTTTAAAAAAGACAGACAAGACGTGTTTTATCAAACATACAAACCCAGGAAACACTTCATTTCTAATCACTTGCACTATTCTGTATAAATAAAACATTAGCATGCCACTAACAGAAATGTGAAAAATATCATCATGTAAATATGAACATAACGAGTGAGTTCATTTTCACCCCTGGAGTGAAAATTAAATTATATTACGAAACCACCCCGTCAGAAATCATTTACAAAATACAATAAAGCATTTGCCCAGGCTGTTACTTAGATGAAACAGGACATAATTTGAACACCGGGCTAAAAAGCATTAAATCCCCCTTTTCACATCCATGAACACCTGAATAAAAACAAACACATTTTTAATGGGCTAAACAAATATCCACTATAACCAGGATAAAAAAAATAATATATTAAAATATAAAATAAATCCAAAATAAAACTTTCAAACAACTACAGACTTTATCACTTACCAACAATAGTTAATAAACCCGTGCATAAATCTCAATTTTATTAATTTCAATAAATATAGGAATTAGGAAAAAGAACCAGAAGAAAAAACCTGATTCCAAAAAACAACAACAAAAAAACATAACGTTCCAAAGTTAAACCACTCCTCAAGATCAATAACAATACTGAGCAATAATTCGAACTATATCTCGTGAATTAACTCGTTTAAGACCAAAGAATAGTTTTTAGCAACTGTGGCAAAGTTTGAAATTAACTCATTATACCAGGTACCAATACCTAAGAATGTACTGAACAATTTGCAGTTCGGAAGTTTTTTGTGTGTATTCCCTCAGAAGCATGTTTAAATCCTAAATATGATACTTTTGATTGGCGAAATTTGCTTAAGAACATTCAGTTACTCCTGCTAAAGCCTTATCCATAAATCTTTGGAAAGTGGCAGGTACATTTTTCAGACCAAAAGGCATCACTTTAAATTGATAAAGTCCATTATCAGTTATGAAGGCTGTCAGTTTTATGTATGTATTGATATATAGTATGTATGGGCCAGATTTCTTACAGTAGGTATCTATAACTTGTTGGCGATAAATTTCAACAATAAACAAACAGCATACAGTCCACTTGTTTTAATTAAAATAACATATTAAAACAAATCAAACGTATATCACAGTTGTATGCAGAACTTCAAATAACTGTCTCTTTTTCGTCAAAGTTCACACAGGCAGGTCCAGTTGTTTTAGAACATACTTTTAAAAGATGAATTATTATTCTTTCTCTGTTATTGCAATACAATCTGTGTTAATTTCACTTTAGAAATCGCCACTATACTATATTTATGGCTAAACTCACAAGCACGCAGTCTAAATCTATTTGACTATATCTCTCGCTAAATTTTTAGACACATGTTTAATATGTGTAGTCCGACTGAGGCCTAGAACGTTCCACAAACTATGAGATATTATGATGCAATAATGCTCAATGAAATTCTTAGAAGGTTCTAGTAACATGACGCAATAATACAACAAGCGCCAATTCACAACAATTGATTTACACAGATAGTAAACAAACCTGCGATTACTATCGCTTGTAAAATTAACTAAATTTAACACTCACACTATAATTTAACTATCTAAGTCATTAGATTAAATTAAACTTAAACACTTGTGTATATCTAACAAAGGCATTTTTTACTAGTATTTGCCATTTTATACTTGATAAGTTTAACGTACTGATACACATCGCACCTGACAAAGCATTCAAAATATCACTTATAATTACTTATATATCAGAATACCACTAAAACTTATCTGCCATACTAAACACTAAAACATTAATGGTGTGAAAGTAGTTGGTCGTATTGACATTGGGTCGGATTATTCAATTGTTACATCTCTGGTCGTTTGTTAATTTCCAATATAAATTCTTCCCGGGGAACTTCAGTGATACAAGTCCTTTCTTAAATAAAACTAGTTTATTCTTTCTCAATACAACTTTGCAATACACAGAATTTCCATGGTCACTTTAACTTAAACACACGCTATAATTCACAACGGCTCACACACTTTATTTACGGTCACTACCGCTCACTTGATTCAATTATCTGTCTCTATATCTGTCCATCTGCCAATTATTTGCCGGGCTTATATACTAAAATAGAGGGCATCTGGTAAACACTCGGGCCTTCATGATCCTTCTAGAAACTCATCACATGCTCCCAGCGTCACGTGACTGTCGCTGTCATAATACTGCCCCTTCCTTAGTATTGGTCGTCCTGAACAATAACCACTTACATTAAACCAATAGATAATTAACGATAACTTAATCAAATGTACAGAATTTACAAACACAAAATTAAAATTCAACAAAGTATCTTAATTTTACGGGATGTATCTTCTTCCATACTGGTCTCCGTCTCGTTGGCTTCTGCTTCGCGTGGGGTTCATCTGCTCCATCAGGAGATGTCCTGTTATCGGTAACAGTCACATCAGTGGTAGTAACTTCATCAAGCACTTCACTGTTTCCCTTCTCAAAACCAGGTAGGGTTTCTTCTTCGTACAGTGGCTTTTGTCAGGTGACACGTCTTCAGCAGCGTCATTAGTTCCGTTGTTCACTTCATT
>NW_013665833.1:796539-802637 GCF_000517525.1 Limulus polyphemus | reverse complement strand
TGGCATCTTCCCTATGTAGAAGTTTCCGGCATTGAGCTTTCTTGTGCCCAGGTTTGTTACAGTATCAGCAAAGTCCCTAAAACCTCTCTGAAAGCTGACCTTTTCTGGCCTTGAATCCTAATGGCTGTACCAACCTTGGTACCTCTGTGCTGGACTTAACATAGGATTCGAATTCAAGAGCTCTGGCCATTGCATCCTGCATTGTACAGGAGTGTGCTTGCTTTACTTGTATCTTCAGTTGTGGACTGTCCAAGGCATCTATGAACTGATCCCTCAGCAACAACTTGAGAACATCGGGTGGTGCAGTTGGGTAGGCCTTGTGTGCCATACTTTCCAAATCCTGTGCCAGCTCTTGCAGGCTCTCCCCTTTAACACGGACTCTCATCTTAAACCTAGCCCTGTAGACTTCGGACTAATTTTGGGTTCCATACCTGAGTTCTAGAGCAGCTACCAGTGCTTTATAGTTGTGTCTGTCGTCTGCTGACAACTGTCCAAGTATTCCCAGTGGTTGTCCCTTCAAGCTCGTTGCCAGGTACACTGCTTTCTGCTCCTCTGTCCATACATTCATTTCTGCTAGGAGCTCAAATTGTGCTCTATATGCTTCCCACGGTGCCTTCCCATCGAATTCCTGTGGCTTCCTTCGTACTAGATCACCCCTATTGCTGACACTCATGCCTGGGATGTGACTTCTGACAGGACTGAAGATGTCTGCATTAGGGTTTAGCTGTGGGGTCTTGAAGGAGCTTCACGTTGTCTGGGGCTGATTAGGTCGATGGCTAATATACCCTACTTGCGTAAAAGACAGTAAATCATCCTTTAATATATTTAAGTAACTTTGAAATTTATTAATCTTTTCCATTTGTGTGTGCTAGGTTTCTTTCAACTGTTGGAGACTTTCTTCTTGTTCAGTTTCTTTCTCCTCCAACCACTGCTGTAGTCTCTCTTGTTTACTTTGCTGTTCGAGCTGCCACTGTTGCAGTTTTTTTTGCTACTGCTGTTGTCTCTCTTCTTGTTTCTTTTCTTTTTCCTCCAACAACTGCTGCAATCTCTCTTCTTGTTTCTTTTCTCGTTCTTCTTGTTTCTTTTCTTTTTCCTCCAACAACTGCTTTAATCTCTCTTCTTGTTTCTTTTCTTTTCCCTCCAACAACTGCTGTAATCTCTCTTCTTGTTTCTTTTCTATTTCCTCCAACAACTGCTGTAATTTCTCTTCTTGTTTCTTTTGCTGTTCTTTTATTGCTGCCATCACATCTGCTAAGCTGTAGTTTGATTTGCCACCTCTTGTTCCCATCTTCTTTTTTTTTTCATTCCACTTCTGACACCAATTTCTTACATCTCTGGTCGTTTGTTAATTTCCGATATAAATTCTTCCCGGGGAACTTCAGCGATACAAGTCCTTTCTTAAATTAAACTAGTTTATTCTTTCTCAATACAATTTTGCAATACACAGAATTTCCACGGTCACTTTAACTTCAACATACGCTATAATTCACAACGGTTCACGCACTTTACTTACGGTCACTACCGCTCACTTGATTCAGTTATCTGTCTCTATATCTGTCCATCTGCCAATTATTTGCCGGGCTTATATACTAAAATAGAGGGAGTCTGGTAAACACTCGGGCCTTCATGATCCTTCTAGAAACTCATCACATGCACCCAGCGTCACGTGACTGCCGCTGTCGTAACACAATAATAAATGAAAATATATGGAAACAAATCAGGAGAAATGACACAACACTTCAATTAAAAACATGGAGTAAAGATAACACGTGTCTTCGGCCCGGCATGGCCAGGTGGATAAGGCGCTCGACTCGCAATCTGAGGGTCGCGGGTTCGAATCCCCGTCCCACCAAACATGCTCGCCCTTTCAGCCGTGGACGTTATAATGTGACAGTCAATCACACTATTCGTTGGTAAAAGAGTAGCCTAAGAGTTGGCGGTGGGTGGTGATGACTAGCTGCCTTCCCTCTAGTCTTACACTGCTAAATTAGGGACGGCTAGCGCAAATAGCCCTCGTGTAGCTTTGCGTGAAATTCAAAACAAACAAACACGTGTCTTGCAGATGAAACGACGAACTGTCAACCACTAGGATTCTTTGAAGCAAACTATTAGTAACAAATAGCATTGTGAACCAGTGTTTTGTTGTCGTTAAGGGTTTGGTCGTATCTTGTCTCATTGGATTATACTTTATTCAACAAAATGAAGTTACCCTGAACTTCTTCGCAAAAATGTTCTTGACGTAAATATGCCATATGTTAGGCGTTACTCCAAGACGTTTATTAATTGTTTTTTTGTTTTTTTATAAGTGATAAACTTGTTATTGTTTGAAAGTTTTATTTTGGATATATCTTATATTTTAATAGAAATCAACAGGGTTTTTATTCATTTCTATCAAGACTTTTTGAACCTACGTGTTTTTTCTAGCATCATATTATATTTTAATAAATTGTTTGTAATTAAGGACAAAGCTACACAATGGGCTATCTGTGCTCTGCCCACCACGGGTATCGAAACCCGGATTCTAGCGTTGTAAGTCCGCAGACATACCGCTGTGCCACTGGGGGGCTTTACTCTGGTTATAGCGGCGTTTTGTTACAGTCCGTTACAAGTTTTTCAAAGTGAATGTTGCCATACTAAAGCACGAACGTAACATTAACAAAGAGAAATCTGGAAAGTCTTATAAATAAAATCAAACAATTATATAATAAACAAATACCTAGGCACGACATCAAATATATTTGATCGTTATTTCACCAGGCATTTCTAATCTTTGGCACATCTTCCACGTATTCAAATTCATTTAATTTTTTGTTTTTCTTTCATCTATAAATAAATAATCTGTCAATTCACACGTATTGATACGCACACTGTTGATTCTCTAATTTGAAAATAATTGTTAAATGTTGACTTAGAATAAAAATCCTTCTTTGCCATTAAAACTTGTGTACTTGAGAATGATCGCACCACAAATCGAAACGTCATACCTGTTTAAAAAATAACTCTTCCTTGCTATAGAACCTGTAACCTAAAAAAATATTATCTAGGTTGTAAAGCTGTAGAACCGCATTATACATATTTTCACTGTATATTGTTTCAATATATTTCAGAATTATGTAACTGTAAATTTATTTCTTAAATTCAAAAATGATTAAACAATCAAAGAATTTTGTGATATTCTTCGTATTTTTGAGAAAAATATTGGTGAAAATGTATTTATTTATTTTTCTGTTATATACGTTTATCTTAGGAAGTAAGTATAAATATTTTTCTATTTAATAATATATTACATTTCTGTTATATATTTTGAGGCTTCCTGATTCAAGAGTAGCTTGGGTTTTTCTATTTCAATAAACCGCTAGGAAATACTATACAGAAGTACTTGTATCTGCAGTTATAACTTACAATTTACAATCTGTAGTACTTATACTATAGAACGTTTAGATGTTGCCAGCATTGCAATACAAAACTCTTCCTAAAAACCAAATAGAATCAAATGTACCTGGATTTCTCATTAAACTTTGGAAACTAGTTGATGATCCTAGCTGCGATGACTTAATTACCTGGAGTGAGGTAAGCCTAAAGTGTTATTTTGCAAAATCACGAACTAGGCTTAGTAGTACTAGTAGTCCTACTCTAGTGATCCTACTCCTAGTACTAGTATTTTAAAAGTTACGGTTTAATGAAAAATATGCAAATTGCAAATGTTTTCATAACAATAGTAGGAACACTAATAGTAATATAGTAATATTACTTGTTTACGGCGCCATAATATTTATACTACTACCAGTACTAGCTAATTGTGGCTAACTTCCTGTTTCAAGTGTTTGCACCAAGATCGTGCTTGTAAGTTGTACTGTATTAAACTAAAGTCTGTTGTACAACTAAAAGTTATACAAAGAATTGTAACAGTAAAGTAATCATCTTTATCCAGTTTCAACGTAATTAGATGATATATGTAAAGACTTAATTATTATCAAAAATTAAAAATCTTTCAACTAATTGAACTATTCTTCTCCCAAGGGTACGTATGCCCCCCTCTCCTTTTTGTTTTGTAAATTAGAGCACTTCTATGCAAGGTTGGAAGGTTGAACCACCATGAAGATTAGGTTATTAAACTACAAACATCCAAAAGTTTATCACTTTAAAGTTTCATATCAGTAATGAAATATTAGAATATGTCTGTTTTTATTATGCATCTTGCATCTACATCAGTATCTAGCACAGTAAAACTTGGAAAAGTTTATTCATCAATCTTTTAGTTAAAGACTTAATACAAAGAGTTGATGCTGGGAATTGAAGGCTAAAGCTCAAGAACATTTTGTTTATAATATGTATAAATAAAAGTACCATATTTATTTTTTTGTGGAAATAAAAATCCTTTTTTCTATTATCTTGCAACATGATATTAGTCATTAAAAACTTATAGGCCTTTTAAATAAAGGTTAAACTTAAGAGTGTAGTGTATAAAGTTGTAGCTGGCAAGACTTTTTTCCTCTAAGGTTAGATTAAATAACATAGTAAAATGTTATTTTAAACATACATTATAATATCACACAAATTATCATTTAATACATCGTGCTGTGCAAGCCTAGGCATATATACACCATGAGACTTGATAAAACTAACCCACTATAGTTTCTAGTAACTACCATATCTGTTTTGGTTTGACTTATTTATCACTTTCTTTATCAATACTGATTTATAAATCATAACAAAGAATGGCTTGTTCATCCATGTTACAAAAAGCCATCTCTGGTATCCAAACAACAAGTCAAAACTCAGTTTTAGAATATGTAGCTTCCATCTGGAGTTAATATTGTGAAATGTATATGAAATGTGTCATTTGATAACTAGGAGTTACTGAACATGTTTTTTCTTATACTGTTTTTTGACTATTTAACATCAGAAATATTTTTTTTTCCTAACAAAGCATGTGTCACATGTTAATAGCAGTATCTTATAAATTTAGGTCTCTGATTGGTTGGGATAAAGATGGCCAGTCCCAGTATTGATATTAATTCATTGACCCTGTCCCAGTCTGGAAAGGATTAAGACACTATTACTTGATTATTGCATTTCACATACCCAGAATAAGGTTGTTGTTGTTTTTTTAAATCCAGGAGACATGCGTCCACAGAATGTTGTATCCATAACTAATCAGTACTGAACTTAAAGCACCAGTAACACCATAAAAACTACAATTTGCTTTACATTTTACTGTGACATAGTTTTACACCTGTAAGTCATGGTAAGAGTTTGTTACAGCTTACATCACTATTATATATTAGATTGTCTTAAAATAAGATATTGTATGATCCTATTATATTTATATCACATTTGCTTTCATAAAAATTTCATGAAATTTTAAAGGGACAAAAAGGAGCTTATTGGCCCATGAAGGTGTCCCTTTCAGCTTCCAACTATAACCACCCCATACTATTCATGTATTCATCCAATCTTTTCTTGAACTCTTAGATTTTCTGCTTCCACCACCCTTGAAGGCAGCTCTTTCCAAAAGCCAACCACCCTGTTTGAAAAGTAATAAACTGCAGGTGACTCTTATGCTCCCAAAATTTGAATTTATGTCCCCTTGTTCTGTTATTTTCACTGTTCAACACAAAGTTTGATGGATCTGTATTATCAGTACCTTTAATAATCTTAAACACTTCAGTCAAATCCCCTCTGACTCTTCTCATCAGAGAAAATGTTTACAGCTTTTAGTCTCTCCTCATAGGACAATCCCACCATCCCAAGTATCATCCTAGTGGCTCTTCTCTGAACCTTCTCCAACAATTCAATGTTCTTCTTGAAGGAGGGAGCCCAAAACTGTACACAGTACTCTAAATGAGGCCTTACAAGTGATGGAGTCCAAGTTTGGGGGTCAGAAGTGTTTTTTTTTGTCTAGGACTGAGCCATTGTTTTTGGCATTTAATAATTGCATAAAGCATCCATTTTTCATCACCAGTGACAATTCTGTCCAAAAATGGTTCACGTGCCAGAAGATATGAAGCAACGTTCACATGTTGGACACAATGATCATCAGAGTGAGGCACCGAAACACCTTTAAGGAGTTTCTCTGTTTATGTATTGTTTCATGC
>NW_013665833.1:784598-795773 GCF_000517525.1 Limulus polyphemus | reverse complement strand
CGAATGTTCAAAACATTTCCATAAACTTCTTTGATATTCTTTGTGGCTACAGAGGCATTGTTTAGCTTCTTGTATTCAAACAGCATTACATGCCAAATGTGTGTCTTGTTGTGTGCCATCACTATAAGGGATTAGAGTATACTAAACTTTACACATTATATGGGCTACACTAACATGACGTTTAGGTGGTTCGTTTAACTATTATACATGATGTACCTTTTTTGGGGGGTGTTCTAAAATGTGACATTAATATCTTGATGACCTAATAATTTAATGTTTATATGACACACATGTACCATAGCGATTATTAACTTATTGTTGCAACTGAATAGATGTTGCAAATCATTTGTTTATATATAGGATTTCTACACTTACAGTCATGACAGGATCAGTTTTTGTTATCACTGCATGATCAATTTCAGCTGCATTACACAAATGTCTAAAACATTCCCAAAACATCTAGGCTGTCTCCTACAACAGAAATCTTTAAGCTCATTTAACCCTTTTACTTTGGTAATGATTTGCTCATGCATTTCTTATTTTCAAATGTTGATTATCCAACATGTAGAGTAATTTTGATTTTAAATACCAAACTCCCCTCCTTTTGGTCCTTGTTACTTTGCCCAGCTGTTCTGGTTGTAGATGCCCTCAGCCATGACTGGTCTCATCTATTTCTGTAAGTCTATCATTTTCTTTTCCCACATGTCTTGGTGTTGATTAGGAATACTCCTTGTCAGATCCTGTTGGTGGCATCTTTTTAGCTGGCTAAGTATTCTTGGTTTTCTCTTTTTCACTGACTTTCATCCAGGGCACCTCTTTGTTTGACTTCACCCGGGAGTGTTGTTTCTTCCTCTTCGTGTATAGAATTTGTCCAGTCCCTTACTAGTCAAGTTTATTTGCCTGAGTAGTTCTTTTATTGCATTTGTGTCACCTTTCTATGTCTCTGTCTATCAACAAAAGCAGCATTTTGTTTGCCTCTGGCCCATCTACTGCTCTCTGTCACCAGGCCATTCTACTTTTGCCCACCTTTCAGCCTTCTTTCCCTGGTTTTTATACCAAGGTTTTCTGTTTTCTACACTGCAAGCTATTGGGTGACCTTATTGACTACCTCCTGCCTTTTTTTGCTATGGTTCTGTCTTCCTTCTCCTGTTCTTTTCACTTTGTTCCAGTCCTTCCTAATTGATCATCTCCCCTCATCCAGTTTGTTTGCCTGAGTAGAACCTTGATGAAGTTCTACATGCTCTTATTGAAGTCCTGTTTGAACCCTTGGCCACTTGCTCCTTATATACCATCTCTCTCTTAAAACATATTTGTCTCCTTCTGGCTTGTGGTTGTTGCATATCTGATCTTTATGCATTCATTGCCACTGATACTTTATTTCACAGGTCTTCTATTATTTTATTCCCTGACTGCTCATTTCATTCTAAGACTTGGACAGCTTGGAAAGGAAATCATTCCTTAGTTTGTCTCCCTCAGGATATAGCTTCCATACAGTCTACTCATAATCTTTAAGGAGTGCCTCTTTTATACCCTGCATGAGGTGAATGTGACCTCTTACGAATGTTACCCATCTAGTAAGCTCTCACTATAGGGTGTCACACTGTGTTTTCCCCTTCAGTTGCCTTCTCTGAATGGAGCTCATTTAGGTTTTTTCCTACTCACACTGGCCCCTCTGCCACATCTGTGTGGGATTCTGTGCAGAGGCAAGTATATCATTTTGGAAGTCAACATTTTATTTACCTGAAAATGTATTTCTTATAGATACCTCTGCACACCTTTCCTCTTCACTACTGGTGCACGTTATTCTTGCCTTGTTAATTTTGAGTGCAAGTGCTTATGTGGATTTACTATTCATAGAGGATGTGTTGTCCTCCTATTGGTGGAAGGTTATTTTTGCATGATTATTACATCATGCACTAGAACAGTTTACATTTTAGAACACATCTTAGGTCAGAGATACTTTAAGGCTAGTGGAATGCACTGAATATCAAAGGCCAGGCATGCAAGGAATAGGTAATATTTGCAGAAAAGTATTTATTGGAAATAAACCTTCAGATAAGGAAAATTTTAAATTAATTTATATATTACATTTTTAGTTTTTGATGTAATTATGAAACAAAAATGGCTATATAAGTTGTAAAAATATTATTTGTAAAATTTGAATTGTAAAAATAAAAAGAGCAATAACTGACAATATTATGTTGAGCTAAAATTAGTTTTATTGTGATCTACCATATTAAGAATAAAGTGACAAATTTTGGTATAAGCTCATACAAGTCTGTGGTAAAATAGAAAGTACTGGGTAAACACAATACAAGTATTAATATTAATTGGCCCAAAATTATTAAGCATTGTAGTTGATTTGTTTATCATAACTGCTTAGTAAACTTCAAATATGTTTTTACTGATTTCACCAAGATGTTTTCTAATTAAATACAGAACAGATTACTATGAGTACTTAATTTCATATATACTAACAATTTCCTGTTGATTAGTTTCTTGACAGTACTGAGACCTACATGCAATATCAATTTATTTTATTTACTTTATTTAGTTCTGTTACAACAAACTTTATGTAGCAAAAGCTTTCAAAATTAAACTATGTAGTAAATCAAACTAAACTAGACGGCTGGATATCAACAGAAGATTTCTTAGAATAAACACTTAACCCAATTTTCAACAGTATTATTAGAACAGGATATTTCCAAATATATCTTCTGTAGATGCTCAGGAAATGAAAATACAGTGGGCAAAGCATTATCTCTCAGACAAATATTGAGACTTGTTCTATCATAACTTTCTTCCCCCAAATGTTTAGAGCACAACCTGGAGACTTGTGTTTGATATGACTTCTCTTTAAATATTTAGTTTTTTTGTTTGTTTTTTTCAGTAATTTGGGTTGTCTGTATGAAAAGCTGTATGAAAATTTCTAAATGCTAAAATCAATTGAGTTGACAAATATCATAATAATAAAACTAAAAGAAAACTCTTGAGTTTAAAAATGGATGTTGTATATGCTCAAAAGTAAAGGTTTGCCTCAGTTAAGTAATATTACTGCCATTAGGCCCTAAGTTAACATATCTAACAATTTAATATGATGGCAGTGTCAAATCAGTTCTTATCAACTTATTTACGGGGAAAAAGGACAAATAAAATGTGAACATAATAATGAAATGACACGACCAATTCTTGGTCTGTTATAATTCCATGCAACATTTTTACATCAGATACAGGCTTCAACTTAACTATGTCTTAGCAACTGAAACTACAACAAGGGACCAACAAGATGGCCACTTTATAACTGTCCAGTTCAGTATTGAGATCAGTAAGCAAGTTCTGTTGGCATGCAAGACAAATCAGTCCTTGACCATCCAGCATTAAGTAATTCAGTTTTATTGAAAAGTATAGTAACGCAAAATAGCAGTGAACAGCTTACACATAAAAATTAAATAACCTGGTAAAGAAGTTTAGCCTTTTTTTTTTCTAACAGTAAAGCATGCTCTAAGTCAACCAGTTGTGCTCATTTTGGTGCTATTTTTATGTTTTGCTGCCTGACTATAATGCAGAAATTAAGTTCTTCACATAAAAAAAACTTTTATAATGTTTGCTGAAGAACTTTAGGGAGATAATGTTTTAAAATATCATGAATGAAATAATGCAGCTGTGTGCTGCTGATGCCTTGGTGGGTACATTTCCAACATGTATGTGCATGTCCTTTGATATCATTTGAGGCATCAAGGATGAGATGACTGTTTACCATACATCTCAAAGCCCTCTTTTTTTTTAACCTGTTTGATGTTTCTTCTAATTGTAATGAAATGACAAAAATCTTCCACTATAGATACAGGGCAGTATATTGCAATCTGACCCTGGCTAATTTTCATTTTGCCACTTCTGACCACATCTGAGAATGTAACAGTTCTACAGACAAACTGCCTGATTCTTTTTTACATACATTAATTAAAGGATGATGAGGGCAAGGAGGTACTCTGCCGTGAAGCATGTATTTTTTTAGTGTCCTTATTTGGTCTGCCTTTATACAAGGCTAGTCCACTTTACTTGTTTTCCCATGAATCTAATCCGCTTCTTGGATTCCTGTCATCTCTACTTAATCATTTGTTCAGTTGTTGTAGTACAAGCTGTTATTTTCTTGCCTAAGAGCTCAAATTTTGGTGTACAGGTGATCCTTATGACTCTGATTCCTACTTCTATTGCAATGTGGGTATTCTGGTTTTTCATATTTCAACAGTAAGTCTGCCAATTTTGACTTTTAGGTTGTTAGAATTAAAATAAACTTCAAATGAGTACTTACATCTCATAACATTCCCATCTACCTCCCCACAAATGGGGGGGGGGGGGGATGTGGTTTTCACCATGACTACAACTGCAAAATTTGGATAATGGTGGGAAAGGAGAACTTGTATACATGACCCTCTGACACAAGTACAATAAGTCATGTGGAAGGTGTGAGAGTGGAGAATTATGGTTTAGTTGATACATGCTCTGCATTGTGTCAAGGACGCTCGGAATTTTAATCACGTGTGTTGATAGCATGAAAGCAACTCAACAAAGTAAGGTTGTTTATGTTGAAGATTAGTACCTGTTTGAAATTCATTTTAACTCTAAAAATATAAAATTTAATGAAATATACCTGAAAGATAAAAAAATATATTTTTCTAAGAAAACCAGGGAACGTATTTTTTTTATCAGGTGTGAGGATTTTTATCTAAGGCAAAATTTAAAAATATAAAATAATCTTGCATGTTACACATAAGAAGTAGCAGAAATTTGAGATTTAGAACTTTATTTGACTAATAAAGTTGAATCGATCATGTAATTATGTAAGTGTTCATAATTGTATAGTTCACACTATGCATTGATAAGTGATCTAGATATACGAGTATGATATCAAGCATGTTTTAATTGCGAAAAACACATCTCATGATATTATAAGTTGAAATATAAAATACTTGTTTTGGTATTAATCAGTTTGATATTAAGGTTTGTTGTTTTTCATCAAAATTAATAAATATTTTGCAGGATGGAATGAGCTTCATCATAATTGACCAGGCACAGTTTGCTAAGGATCTCTTACCAAAGTATTTTAAACACAACAATATGGCAAGCTTTGTTCGGCAGCTGAACATGTGTAAGTAGACATAAAAGCTTATCTGTAAGGCCATAGATAGATTAAAATTCATTTGTATGATGATGCTAGTTTGTCAACACACATTTCTACATGCAGATACTACTTCTTTATACATATAAATGTATTATTTTAATGTTGAAGAGCATTTAATTATAAACTAGCATAGACCCGCAAAACATTTGTGGTCTGATTAGTATCTTATTGCAACATTACTTCTTTAAATACAAAATTTCTAGAATAATACAAAAGAACTCTAATTGCAGACACTGAAATCTAAAAGTCCTTATCTTAGGCCTAACATTAATTAAGTCTTTGTTATTTGTGACCTATATTGAGTAAAGAGATAAATTAACACTGTAACTTGTGTACGTTTTTTGCTTTAGTTTAGTTAGGGCTAAACTTTACCATATGTTATATTATCAGTAAATAAATTTATAATGTTATTCTACAATCTAACATTAGACCTTTTTAAACTAAGCTTTTAATATGTTGTTGTAGAAAATATGTACTAAAGTATACTTACATGCATTTAGATAGTAAAGTGTGTGTGTGTATTTTCATAATAGGTAAAAATTGAATATAATAATAATAGATACTACAGTCCATAAAAAATATAATTAGTTCCAAAGAAAACTATTCTGAACATTTCTTGTTTTGTTTATTAGAAAAGTTATCTACCAAGATTTTCTTTGGTTTGTTAAATTATGAAATACATGGAAAAGATGAAGTTGTGAAGAAAATGGTTTTAATGCTAATAGTGAAATGAGCCACTGCTAACTATAATGTGGTCTCTAATTATGCTATACACAAGTGTTCAAGGGATGAGATTAAATAATACTTTTTTCATATTATGCAGATGGATTTAGAAAGAGAACAAGTCTGAAGCATGGTAGCCTACGAGCAGAAAAAGATGAGCTAGAATTTTATCACAGATTTTTTCTCAGGGAACAGGAAGATTTGCTTGAAAAAATAAAAAGAAAGGTGTAACTTTAACCTTGTTCCTTAAATTTTATTTAAGCTCTTTAGTTTTATTATTTAAGTTTCAGTGTAATATATATAGTTTGTAATAAGTTGAACAAAATCTCAAAATCTATCTCTCTTAGTATGAGAATTGTGACATTTATTATCTAGGTCTTCCCTCTGCTCTAATTTATTTACCACCTCCCTGAGAAGTACAGAATTTAATGTAAATTACTCACTATATTATATTGATATTACTAAGGCAAAGCATAATTACAGCCTTCAATCTTGTTTGTTTATGGAACCATAAACTAGAAAATTAGGCCCACTTGCCATTTCCACCTTTCACATTCTCTCTCTCTCTCTCTCTCTCACAAATTGCTAATAGTTATCTGTGATGTTTTATAGTATATTATTTATAACCAATAGAAAGCCAAAATGTTAATCTATCAAATAATGTATTATATTGTTTTCTGTACAAAGTATTGTCTATTTCACCTCCAATTGGAAAATTTCGCTTGCAGTATTAACATTGACATGGGTCAAAGGGCAATAAAAAAATAAGATTTAAGTATAAACAGATTTATACTGTTACAAGCTTTAAGCTTTAGTTTCCTGTAAAGAATTTGCTATCATTCTAGAAAGGCAAAAGGGTAATTTAGATTTACTTCTTATTTGTTTACTGTGGTTTTAAGGTTGGTCAGATTTTCTGAATGTGTAGATTTAGGATAGTGAAATAACAGATAAAAATATAAAGTTTTACTGAAAAAAATGTTTGATATTCATTTAGGAGGTTTTAGAGATTATGTCAGTGAAATTTGACTATTTTCAGGTGACAAAAAATTTTTAAGTCTTAATATGAAAATCATTTTGCACTCGGAGCAATAAACATTCTGACAAATTTTTAGTAAAAATAATTAAGCAGTCTGATTTTTTTATTTCTTTTAAACATTTGTAGTAATATTTACTAAAAGTTTTCCAAATTTTTTGAAGATACACAAAACATATTAAAACTTATAGTATGCAAACTGATGGTTACTTTGAGACCATGAGGACGTTGTAATCCATCAAGTCCATAGTGAAAGGGTTAAAAGAAGAGTAGTTTGAAAATGTCTTAAAAATAAAAGCTGGAAGTAGGAAAATTAGTCTAGTGATTTGACATCACACGTTTGTACAGTTTCATCCAGCCTTTACAATAAAATGTAAACACATTAGTTAATCATTTTAACATGTTATTTCTAAACTTCTGTCGTTCTCAGCAACTTCTTGCATAAAAGCTTATGATGTTTTCATACTTAAAAGTTGTTAATAATTTTTAAAGCTTTTCATACTGATGATGGAATTAGAAAAAAATATGTAAATAAATATTTCTTTTATATTACCAAAATTTTCATATTTCTTATAATACTTTGATTTTCACCTTATGAATTATTTAACCTATACAAAGAGGTAATCTAGTTTCATGTCAAATGGGAAATATTGTGCTATTTTTTGTTTTTTATGGTCAGAATGAATGTTTTCACTTGAATTATTTATTGTCTATACTGTGACAAGAATGTGGACTAGTTTTTTTCACACAGCATCCAAGGATAGTTATTTTTAACTGAGATTTAGTTTTAATTGAGTAGTCTTGTGAAAATTTGTGGTAACTTTTCTTTTACAACAGTTTAAGATTAAAACAAGTGAGAAAATTCTAAATTGTTGCACCTCAACATATCTGTCATGTCAAATTAGAAGTTCTAAAACGTATTTAAAAATAAAAGCTGAAACTGGGAAGATTAGTAGTTAGTCTGAAATGAAAATAATCGATTAGTTCAATGTAATTCATTAACATTCCACTAGGGCCCGGCATGGCCAGGTGGTTAGGGCATTCGACTCGCAATCTGCGGGTCACAGGTTTGAATCCCCGTCCCACCAAACATGCTCACCCTTTCAGCTGTGGGGGCATTATAAAGTAATGGTCAATCCCACTATTCGTTGGCAAAAGAGTAGCACAAAAGTTGGCAGTGGGGGGCGATGACTAGCTGCCATCCTTCTAGTCTTACACTGCTAAATTAGGGATGGCTAGTTCAGATAGCCCTCATGTAGCTTTGCGCGAAATTCAAAACAAACATTCACATTCCACTAATTTCCCAGCTTAACAAAGTAGTCATTAAGTTTGCTATAGAAATTAACTTGTAAATATTGCAAATTAATCATACAGGAAACTATTTTAAACTTAGTACACAAATAATGTATAAGTTCCCTTAATACTTTTATTTAGTGTGGCCACTTTTGACATCGTTGTGTCTTTGTATTTTCTCAAAGTAGCTGGTGTAGTTTGATTCCAGTTTTCTTCATTATCGGCCCAAATCTCTCTCTGTACATTTGGTTCTTTTGTCAATCATGGTGTTTTTAGATATCTAAAATGTCTTTCAGCAAGGTATTCTGTCAAAAAGGCATTAATTTTCTGTTTCGGCATTTTAATTGCAGCCCCACATTATACGAGCTGTACTGGATGATTTATCTATGAAAATCTAAATATTCCTTTCATGTACTTGCATGAAAAACTAAAAATGTGAAAATCTAAAGTTTTTTTCAGTGATTAATTCTACAGAAACTAAGGCAATCACATGTAACAGCATTATGCCACTTTACATTTAGATTAGACATCTTTTAAAAAATTTTCTTCACTTAATCATTTGTGGCTATATGCTGCTTTTCTCTTAAACTTTTAAATGGGTAGCATTTTAAAGTCATTGATAAAGTAAGGAGATAAATAATTTGTCTATTTTAATGCTTTTTTACATGATTTTAATCTACAAAAGTTTTATTTAATATAAACGACAAATCAAAACTATTGGAGCTATGGGGAGTTCCAATACATTTGCACACTATATATGGTTATCTACAAAAAGACCACTTGGCGAATGTATCATCATTTCCTATTGTCACTAACTAGATTTCTAGAACCTGATGAAAGTTCCTAAACATGTAGATAATAGTTGCATATGAAGTTGAAAAAATGATTTAAAGTGTAGCTTATGTTACGGAGTTTGTCTTTGATATATGTTTTCAACATTATTATGTATTGTAAATGTTGTACTACCTTATAACTTTGAATTTACTTGTTTAAATAGTGAAAATACTTATGTTTTTTCTCATAATTTTAAACATTTTACATATTAAACAAAATCATCTAATTATACAGCTAATTAGCCATTATACCAATATCTCCATGAAGTTTTGTAGAAATTAAATGAATTTTTAGTTTTTGTTTATCTGAATAAAGATTATTTATTCTGTTAGACAACAACATCTAAAGCTTTTGACAGTACTCAAGAAATGACTAAGATTCTACAAGAAGTTTTGTTTGATGTGAAAAATATCCATGGGAAACAAGATAACATGAATTCACTGCTCTCAAAAATGAAGAAGGAAAATGAGTTCTTATGGAAAGAAGTGGCTGTTCTGAGAGAAAAACACCTAAGGCAACAACAAATTGTAGATAAGGCAAGTGTGAAATACTTAGATATTGGTGCAAGGTAACACTTCAATTCCTTAATTGCTAAACACAAAAATACTGAAAAAATTTACACGTGCCAAATGACACGTGAGATAATTTTAATATGTATAACCTAAGAAGCAGGAACATATCAACTACCCTTAGCTACAGGTCATTTACTGTTTCCTGCTAGTTGTCTGTGGGATTTTACAGGGACAAAATTACAAGGTTATGAAAATTATGTGAGATTATCCCCTCAAGTTACCTCCAGAATAAAATTATAACTGAAATTTTTAATTTGTATTATGCAAGTTTTATTAACATTTATTTTGTATTAAGTAATTTAAAAAGTCAAATGATAGGCCTAATTTTTAATTTTTTACCACTGTTATGATTATTATATAAATGGTAGAAATTGTTAAATTTCTTTTATCTTGTAAGCTAGTAATTGTTTTTTATTATTTGCAAACTACAGAAAGATAAATTAATTTATTGGGTTTCTCTCTCTCTCTATACTGGCATCTCCCATTTAGTAAGCTTTTTATTAGGTTGTTTTTATTTTAAAGTGGTTGTCATATTAGGGAATTTTTTTGATTAGCATGATCAGTTTCGATTGCAATTTTCAATTTAGTGCATTTTTGAAATAGAAGATGGAACTCCAGTGTAGCTGCATATGCGTGAGATGTGTCATATGCTGTTTATCTCGTGGTAGCATTGTTTTGTGTAATGGTATGCTCTTATTTTCAGGTTTATTTAATGTTGTATATACTACATTGATGTGTGAGTATCTAATTAATACTGTTTAAAAGTTTCTGTGTCCAGACAATTTTAGGTCAGGAATGTATCCTCCCGTTATTACATGTAGTCCTATGGGAAATTGATTTTCATTTAGCATGGCATTTTTCTGGAATGCTTTAACCTTGCTAAATGGGGGATGCTGGTATTTGTTTATTATACTGGAATAATTGCCTTGGAAGTTAATCTTTTCCTTACAAGAACTCAAGAGTTAAGTAACTGAAGATTATAATCAGTGGTAGTATCACATTTTGCCCTTGGGACGAAAATAGAGACAAAACTTCTTTTTTTTTTGAACATGCACATATAAATTACTAAAAAGAAGACATGGATAAGTTTTAGTATAAAATAGAAGGGGGTAAATATGTTTGTTACTTTTAATACTTTAGATGATTTTTTATTGCACCATTACTATCAACAAAGTGGCAAAGCACATGATGTCATTAGACGAAATATTGTATATGTATGAAAACTGGTTTTCAGATTACTGGTTACCTGGTTCGTGGGTAACTGTATGGTAAATAGCTATGTTAAGTACTAGCTTGTATTTAATTATAATTGTCCAAGAAATCTTAACCCTTTCACTGCACAATTATATTTCGGAGGTGTTCCTCAAAAGCTGTCAATTCCCCATCAAAAAATAAGTCTTAATTTGACCTCTTTTATTACTGTTCCAACTTGAAATTACTATAAAGTTTTCATATTTGGCACTAAAATTTCTGGAAAACAATAATTAAATGATGAAAATGTAAAAAAATTGTTGAAAAACGTTCTACAATATATGAAC
>NW_013665833.1:765140-784513 GCF_000517525.1 Limulus polyphemus | reverse complement strand
TAGTAACAATAATTAAGTACAACTAGTATTAGTTAAGTAACGTAACTAGTATTACTAACGAACATAGAGTAGTTACTTAATTTATTATTATATATATATATATATATATATATATATATATATATATAATCAAAAATTTACTTGAACTACCTAGCTTGATATCATGTAGAAGGAAACAAAACAATACAACAAAGTAAATATTGTAAGCCTTTTCCTCTTATGAGTAATTTGACAAAGTTGAACAATAAGTCACTTTTGTTGATTGACTAAATGGTCAACTGATTGCCCATCATTGGTGGATCACCTGAGTCTTGTTTATGTTAATGTGTACCGATTTCACTTGCAGATGGAAGCACATAGGTATGTTTGCAGCCATTTCAAGACCAGGGGTGATCTGTCAACTGTTGCAGTGAAGAGAAATATTTTTGGCTGGCATGGAGTAGATTTAATTTCTATACTTAACAGGCATATATGTTATTTGATTTTTGCAGTGAAAGGGTTAAAATGTCGTATAGTTATCATGCCATGTGATTGAAGTATCTATGTTTCAGATACAGTGATTTAGGAATTATTAATTTTTATTAATGAAGGTCAGGGGTGTCCTTATACAGGTCACCAACCAGGCTTTGAAATTTAAATTGTATGTCAAGATATGAAATGTATGTGAAAGGATATTTATGCATTATTAGAATTGGTTAAATTTAACATGCTAGTACTAGAAATCGTATTTTTTTTGATGATGTGTCTACTTCCCTTGCAGCTTTACAATAACAAAAGAGTGGTGTTTCTGTGTAGATCAGGTTTGAGAACAGGAAAAAATCTGACCTTAGATAATTTTTAAAATTTTTATTAAACTTAACATAATGAAATTATTGAAATAAAAACACGAGTGTTCTGCTGTTTCATTGAGATCTAACGTAAGTGTATTTAGAGCATATTATTATTCCTTATCTGTTGTATTATTTAATAATGATAAAAAAAAATTCTTATTTTACAGCTGATTCGGTTCTTAGTTACTTTGGTTAAGACAAATGGAGTCCCTGGAATTAAACGAAGCCTTCCTCAGGTGTTAAGTAATGAAACTCCCAGCAAAACACCTAGATATTCCAAAGATTTTACCAATGGAGAACCAAGCAGGGTAATTTCAGGTTATAGAGTGATATTCCATCATAATTAGTTAATTGTTTTAACCCTATGGAGACGTGCTATGTGAATTTGACTGATCTTGTAACCACCATGAAACTATACATATTATCTCTGAATGTACTAAGTGTATTTTTTTTAAATTGGCGAAGTATTTTTGGTAAAGAAAAAGAAAACAAATTTTTTCTGTCAGAATTTTTAGTAAAGATTTATCTGTGAATTAATTAAACCTTTACCAAGTCAGTCTGAGTGAAAAGTATTTTTCATGCTTAGAATATAAATATTTGTTTTCATCTTAGTTTTCATATTTCATTTTCATAATCTAGAACCTCGTAAGTTTTTTGGTAAAACTTTATCTCATTTTCTCCATCCTAACACTAAATGTTGCGAAAGTTGAAAAATATGAAATAAAATGAAAAATACCATTTTCTTTATTAAATAGCTGCAGGTTATAACAGACAATTACAATAATTTTTCTAAACGACTTCAGTCTTTACTGTTTTATTGCTCTTTGGACCATGTCTAACTAGTATAACAGGAAAAAATCACCCAACAACAGCTCAGAATAAACAAGCTATTGAGTTGCATAACACACAGCAGCCCAAGTGCATTTTGTTCATTTAAGTTTGTTAAACAAGTATATAACAATAATGAAAATTTTTACATGAAAACAAACAAACTTAGCACTTACTTTACCTTGAGGACTTTTGCACTTGGATGCATGAGTTAATATATCAAGCACTAGAATAGAATCTTCCTAAACTACTATAATGTATGTTTTTCTAACCTATAAATCGGTTAAAGAAATTCCATTACTGCTCTGAGCAACACCTTTAGTCTAAATACATCAAGCTCTCTCCGTAAAGTATCAGCTTTGACTGCTAAAAATCACAGTTGTGTGATATAGCTTAGAATATACTCTTTCTATTGATTTTAAAAATGCCCAATGTTAGAGAGAATTCCACATTTCTTAAAAGATAGGATATGGGAGGAGTGTGTCAATGTGAGTTACAAATACAGTGGTGTGTCAGTAAAGGAAGTAGGTAAGAGACTGAAATTTTGTATTCTGGCTTGTCAATACCTGTAGTATTTCTTTCTGAGTGGTAGAGTAACGAGAAGCTCTTATAATTGAAGAGAAAAATCTGTAAATGAGATTTCAGAGCACCACAGTGACATGTAGGTCAGAGGTGCAGATTAAGTATTTATTTAAATATTTCCTTTTGAAACTTGGAAATTAAATCTTAGATAATATAAAAAAAGCCAAGTTTATTAACATAGTTAAATTTTGAATGTCACTCTGTTAAAAAAAATAAAATAAAATAAAAAAGGAAGAAACGTGCACTTTGAACCCTCCATAGGGTTAATGTATGTAAATTATGATATCTAAGATAAATGTACTTTTAGGTTTCCACTTGACATGTAAGGTCTGAAGGTACAACAAATGCTTAGTGAGATGGGACATTTAACAGCTTTTACAAAAATCTGCCTTTCTAGCAGTTATCAGTAGTATATTTTGTATTTGTTTATTTATCATTACTAAAGCAATGAAATGATTTCATAAGAAATTAAGAAACCTTTCTTAAGAAAAGTTATATGCATCTTTCTTATTGTACTTTTTATTATACTTTAATTTCCTGCATCAAATGTATTGAGAAATAGGTAAGATTTAATTAAAATTGCAAAGAAATTGTTGTTATATGTTCCATGTAATTATTGTCATAAAATTTAGGAATATATTTTAAGCAAAATTCCACATATTTTAAAAAAAGGCTTTCACTTTAACCCCTTACCTGCCTTGGCCATTTTGTCTTACCATGAGGGCCAAATCACATTTGTGAATTGAAAAAATTATAGAGAACTTATCTTTTATTGGATTTCAGATTTTATTTTTTTGTAAACAGTAACATGATATTCAATTATTTGTACAAAATTGTATTATTTAATGAAGTTTAAAGAGAAATTTTATTTTAAAAAATCCCAAAATACATTTGAGACTAAATAAGCTCCCTCTGACAAGAAAATTTTTTTACAAATGTTTCCTTGCACTTCAGTGCTGGTCCTGCCATCTCTGATTGGTATCTAAACCTTTTTCTAGTCTGTTTTCTTTATAAAACAGCGTCTGGGTGTGTTAAACCTCAGTTGTAAAACTTTTAGCTAATCATAGTCGAAGGCATCAATTTCAATACCATGTTATTCCAATCTCTGTATTTCACATTTGACAAATCATAGGATGATAAGCAAAGCACATGACGAAATGTTTGCAATATGAATGTGGGTGGTGCTTATTATAGTAACTTTCATTTTATGTGGAGGTTGTATTTAGTATTGGTCAATAGTACTTTTTTATAAGCCTTAGAAAACTTGCTTCTGGAAAAAACTGCATGGGATGTATATGACTTTTATTATTTTTCTATAGTAGCTTAAGTCATGCTGTATCATATATCTATTTATATTTATCATAGGTATATTTTTTAGGAAAGAAGTTGATCCACGAATGTTAGAGTTAAGAGCTATCAAGTGGAAATGCAAGGTCTTTATGTGAATTAGGCTTAGCATTTTGAACTGAAAGAATTTGTGATTTCTTATATTCTTTAGCATTTAAATTAGTAGTTTTAAGTTCAATAATTTAGCATAATTTTATATTTAGTTTATAATAATAATAATAACTTGATTCAGTATTTAGAATGATAAGCTTGTGTGATTTGTATGTATTACTACTAGTACCAGTACCACATAATAATTTTATATATTTCCTTCTTACTATCTTTACTTTGTAGTAAGACCCACACTTCTGATGTTGTTGCTTTAGAATAGAAATAGTCTAGCTGATATATATATATATATATATATATATATTATATAAAGTTTATTACTGATATTTTGCAAATGATGTACAAGTGACAACATAAAACCCATATGTTGGTTGTGAAACAGACTAAATACATTCGTCTCAATAATGCAGGGGAAGCAATGAGAATCTCACAGTTGGGTGTCTCAATACACTGAATAGCTTAAGTTTTGAATTCCAATATAAATCTTGCCTATAATGAAAGGAGTGTGGCCAGGACTAATCATTTAAGTGCTGTAAAGTAATTTTCTTTGTAATTAATGGTGTCTGTATCATTTGGTAATCTCTTCTAACAGGATGTATCAAGTAACTAGGGTCAGGCAGTGTTATTCAGACCACCTGTACTGAAACTATTACATACGTTCGCTATTGTGGCAATTAGTTTTGTCTGTATAGTGAAACAACAAACAAGGACATATGTTGAAATAAACTTGTTTGAAAGTTCAAAGAAATGACATTCAAGTACCGAAAAGCTTTCTTATTCTCATATCTACAGTAATGTTCAAATGTGCCTGCATTGGACTGAATGAGAGTGACCACCAACAGGCATGATAGTTTATAGCAAATGTACGAAGTTCACGCTGCTAACCTCACAATTTATTCGGCACAGTAAACAAAAGTACAGCTGCAATGAAACATAAACATGAAATCCTAGTTAAAAATAAAAATACTTGTTTAGGTTTACCTAGAAATATTATTTTCTGGTCTTGTGTATTACTTGAAACCATAAGGAGAGTACGTGATAATTAAAAATAGACAAAATTTACATTTTATAGATGATAAAAAGTTTTGAGGGATTTTAAAATAATGTACTAAAACATAAAAAGTAATAAGTTCAAATCTGGAAGAAATATAAATATCGTAATCATTTCTTTAAATACCATTTCCTAATGTAATTTTCCAAGATATTAAAGATCATAATGCAAAAAAAGTAATTTTATCAAAAGTAACAGGCTTTGTGTTTCTTAAACTACATGCATTTATGAAAGTTGTTATGAAATTTCAAACAATTTCATTCACTAGTTTTATTGTTGGAATGAAATATAGCAAGACTTGCTTTGGCTACTCAGAAGGTTAGTAGCTGGTGGTCATCGGGTTAAACATTGGGGAAAAGTATTTATACAAAGGAATTCTAATATTGCCATATGCTCTGTATTTTATATAATGTTAGCAAAAGAGAAAGGTTTTGCTACTGCTGCATTTCAGTACTATTGTTTTTTATTTTAAGCTTGTGTAAATTATCTTGACAAATGTATGTTAGAGATATTTTGATTTATTAAAGGGTACCATGTTAACTTTAGAAAATACCCAACAGGCCAGACAGAGGTTTTGGGGCCAATAAGGAATGACAGTAGTGGAATATTTTTTTTTTTGAAGTGAAGCAAAATTTAAATAATTTACAATAATTACTGTACAAGTATTTTTTCATCTTAAATGTCATTTCATTTCTAATAAGGATATTTAATGAGTCAATTTAATATTTTATTAAAAATCACTTAATAGTGATTTGATCATATCTATTTATTACTCAAGTATATTATTAAATGTATGAAGCCACAGATTGAATGAACTTGTCACAGTTATCTGAGAGTTTATAATATTTCTGAGATATGATAAAACCCTAACAATGTAAATCAGTTGTAAAATTTGATTAGTTATAATTAGTAATAAATATAATCAAAGTGTAATTAATATTTTTGCAATCTCAAGTATCCGTGTATTTCTGTTATAAAGGCTTGAAAAGTTTGAAAAGCATGCCTTCTTGCCATATTTGTAATTACCATCAAAATAACACAGTATATTCTACAAGAATTAATAAGCATTCAAGTGAGTCTCATGTCAAAAGTGATATAATTAACTTTCACTTTAGTTTCAGGTGAATTAAAAATGTTTTACATAAAAATTTGAAAAGGAATTTTGAGAATTTTTTAAAATTCAACTTCATAATGTGAAACATGTACTTCCATAAATAATAGGCAGATAAATGTTCCATGTACCAGCCCATTTTGAAGCCACTGAACATTGTCACTGGTTTTATTTTTTTGAATTCTGGGAAAAGTAACTTGACATTACATGATATCACTAATTTTCATGATGGACGGTTATTGTTGTTTTACAGTCTGGTAAAAGTATCTTGGCAATAGATTTTAATGATAGAGAGTTGTTATTGATTTTTAGTCTAGAAAAAGTACCTGAACAATAGATGATGTTGCTGATTTTCATGATGGAAGGTTGTTTTTCAGATTGGTAAAAGTACATTAACACTGGTATTAATGATGGAGGAGTATTTTTGCTTTTTAGTGTTAAAAAAAATGTCTTTTTTTTTTCAGTCTAAAAACAGTACTTTGACAATACGTGATGTCACCGATTTCCTCGACGGAGGAGTTGTCAGTCAAGACCCTCATCCTATTGTTACTTCTCCTGAGACCATTTCTCCAGATAATGTGACCTCACCTGATGAAACAGTATGTTTTTCTCCAGATAACCTTGAGACTTTAACTAACTGTGATTCAGTGTAAGTATCTGTACAAAACCACATTTAAGATTTTATCATTAACTGTGTGAGTTAAGTATATGCTTACAATTGTGAAAGTGCATCTGATAGTAAAGTTATCTTTAAGGGGAGATATTACTCTAGTAACATAATTAATACTATATCCAAATTTCAAAGACTCGTTGATGTTTATATTACTGTGACATTGTTCTTTTGTTGGGCAGTTCCTTTAAGTTATTCGGTGAAAATAGGCCAAGTCTAGTCCATATAATGAAGCAAAGTTTATTTCTTTCTTATAATTTTTACAAGTTGTCTTCACTTGTACAGTGTTGAAACTTGTAGGCCTAAGGAAATCCCATGCTTATTTTACTTATACTAATAAAAAAATTAAACTTGTACAATTTCATGGCTGATTTATCATGTAACTCAATAAATGTGATGACTAAATATGGATTAATATACTTCACTGAAGCTTTATCTTTGCTGAATTACTGAAAAAACTAACTTAATACTCACACTTCACCACTTGCTGGTTCACTTATTTATAACTAATCCTTGTTTTACATATATATTGCAAAGCCTCTAGATCATTACATCATCATTACAACCAGCAACTCCCTCTAACAAACAAATTGTATCTTGAAAACATTGTTTATAACACTATCTCTTCTTGGGTTGGGAAGTACCTTGAACAATCCTAATACAAAAATAAAACCCCACACTAAACTGTCCATTCACCAAGCCTTCTTCGTGATTTTCTCTTCCAAGGCCCATGATATATTTTTAAATAAAAAATCTAATGACAAACTTTGAATAAATAAATTTTGATTAATTGTAATATTTTTTTTTTTACACCGCTCTACTTCATATCATTCATTTGACTTTTTCATTCTGTAGAACACCATCCAAAAGTCCTTAAACAGCATAAAGGCTGTAAAAAGTTAATTATTATTTCATAGATATTCCTTACCTTTACTGAAATATCTGAATGATGCTGGCTTAAATGTCTCTTCAGATGTATGTTGTTCTGTCCTGACAGCCTGTAGCCACATTGTTTTCTTCATTTGTAATAATAAGTTTTAAAAAAATTTTATTTATTTTTTTGTCGTGTATAAAATATTGCCACATATCTTTTTATTCAAACAGAAAGCATTTACTCGATAATGTTTAGCTAGCATTAGGTATACTGTATCAACCATAGATTTAAAAAGTATATCGGCCAAACACCAGCCAAGAATTTGGCATGCATCAAACAATGGATTTTGTTTTGCCCACAACTAATTTTAATGATTGCAGCTGGTGAACCATTTGTAAAAGTCATGGGTTGGGTGGAATTTCAACAGCTTGTTTTCATAAGTATTTTCATCAAGAAAGCTAATTTTAATCTATTCTTAGTCAGTTATTGTAACTGATTTGTGGGGTCCCTATTGTCATCATCATCATTCTGGAAGATTTTCATGCACTAATCACCATTGTTGACAAAAAAAAACTACAAACATTTTCATCTAAATATTCATCAATACAATTATCACTGATTCCATTAGCTTGTTTTCTTTTTTAATAAACATAATGGAAATTTTCTTCTATTATGGGGGGGGGGAGACCAAGCATTTGGCTTCTGATTTTGGCAATCAACCAGAAGCACAGCATTTTATCTTGCAAACTTGATAGTTTCAGGTTGATTTTAGAAGTGATTACTTCTGCAAGAAAGAAACTAAGTGCTCCATGCAATGTATGTAGAGCATTTGTTGTAATTACACAAAACTTTTGGTGAATGTTTTTACACTAAGAATGATAAATGTGTAATTGTTCCTTGTCCTCACTATATTATTTACATTTCTTTAGGTATAGGAGAGCAATTTGATATTTCTAAAGATAATACCAGAATGAATTAAGTCATGAGTAGAGCTTATGTTCAATCAACAGTATTGTGTTCATGTGGAAAAAGCATCCAATATCTAATAAAGTAACCTGACTGTTTTGGGGATATAATAAAAAAATATATATATAGTATCGTTTATTTACTTTATTGTATTTACTTTTTTGATGGAGAGTGATTTTATATATATATAAATAAAACGATAATTTGTTTATCACAGAAATATATTTTCAGATGCTTTTGATGTAAAGGAATTTATTATTGTTGTTATTGATATAAAAAAAGTAAATGTCACAAGAGAGAGCTAAACTGGAAAGTTGCTAATTGGGTAGAAGAGGGTTAAATTGATTTTTAACATAACAAAATGTATTTTTGCAGTGAATGTCATAAAAATGTACACATTACAATATTAAATAAGTTCTTCTGTGGTAGTAATTCTTAATTTTTGTCTGTTTGTTTTTGTTTTTTTTTAAATCATTTTTTGTAGTTTGTGAACACAAACTTAAAGCTGTGCAAAGAATATGTGCATGTAAGTATTATTATTAGAGAGAGAGGACTATATGTTGTTTGTTATTTTGTTTTTTGAAGGGATCCCAAATCAATTCAAGGAGCTGATACTAACTCTGAAGGTATACTTGAACCTTACCTTTCTGATGCCCATTTAGATAAACCTGAATTATTTGATGCAAATGAACCAGAACCAAGCACATGTGCCATCAGTTCTACACTAAATACTCCATCTCCACCTCATGTTTCTTCTCCCGTTTCTTTACTTTCAAGTCCCGACAGTATGGTTTGTTGTACTTCATTACCAACCCCTGTCTGTGTGGAGTCGAATAACAACAGCAATCAACATGAAGATGGGGGTGTTGTACAAAGTGTCACAGAAAAAAATAAGTCATCTAACCAAGAGAAAGAGCTTCAGTTGTCAATATCTGAACCCGTGAAGTTGAGGTTGGTATATTTGAAATACAGATCTTACATAAATCCTCTTAGTATAAAATGCATCATTATCAATCAAGCTAGAAACAATATTTCACTTGAGAGCTTTTCAAGAATTTATAGCTTTCAGGAGAGAAAGTTTCTGTAATCAACATTTATGCAAGTTTCTGCAGTATTACATTATTTATTACATAAGTTATTTTGAGTAAATTCCTGAAAATATACACGTGTTTTTTGTGTTTGATCTCTTTATTTTTGTATTTTATTTTGCATCTAGAAATTAAAAGTTTTTAGAATAAATGCTGTAACCATATATTTTTGGCAGGTGCGTCATCTATACTGTAAAACAATGTGTTTGTGTTTATCTGTACATAAAAAAATTCCAACTTACCAACCTCTGATCACCAATTACTTCATTTGAAACTTAGATTCATTATGAATACTCTGCCTAAACAACCTATCAAAGAATACATTATTCACATGTTTTATGATGTAATCATTTCCTAGTTAATGACAGTTTTTAAATTTAATCTTCACTCAAAATGTGCACTAAAGAAGTTAAACTGATCATCTTAAAATACAACTTTTGTTTTTTCTCCCTTAGACAAAACTTCACTGACTACTTAGAAGATATTGAGACTGAACTTGATTGGTTCCAAAAGATACTGTCACAAGATTCTTTGAATATTGATGCAAGTAGACTAAATGGGGTAAATAGTCAATGTTTACTATAATGCTATTTAAAATAGATTGGATTTTCATATAATCGTAATTTAACATTAATGTAGAAACAATGCATAGAACTGTATATAGTTTTGTATTTTTGAAGTTTAGTAACCATTGGTTGCTATTACTGACAATGAAGTAGTTAATTTTTATCTTTAAACATTACTCTATGCATTTTCTTAATGTTAAATCAACCTTTATTGTACATAGTTTTGAATATTTTTCTTAATATTGCAAAGTAAGTGTTTATGTTGTTTATTATTTAGTTAATAGATAATATCAATTGAAATATTAATGTGTTTTGTTATAAAACTCTTTCGTTTCAATTGTTTCACAGTTTAGTTTTATCAGATGTATATTCATAAAATATTTATCTATATTTTGATTCTGTATAATAATGTCAAGAGAATTACTACTATTTCCATTATTAATCATTCTCTGTAGTAATAGCAAAAAACAAAGAGCAAACCTGGAAATAGGGCTGAGAAATTGTCCAATTGCTGGTTGTTAAATGTAGCTGCTGAACAAAACTTTTAGACCTAATGTTCCTAACTAATCACAGAAAGTTTTTAAGAAGTCTTAAAATCATCATTATTTCTAAAGACAAAAAAGTATATATAAATATAATTTTTAAGACATAAGATTAATAGAACATTAAGAGAGAGGTTTTACTGTTCCCTCACAATTTCCAATGTTTATTTTTATCATATTTCAAAGTTAATTCCAAGATGGCAATTGTTGAAAGAAATTGTATGTAACACTTAATATTTGTTTCTCTTTAGAATTTCTGTGATAACAAAATCTAATCTTTAAAAAAAAAATTTCTTACTAAAATATTTTAATGAATTCATAACCAAACTGTATATGTGAGAATAAATCATACTTATGTATGAAATAATGATTATTTTTTTATTGTTTTCCCCTTTTTTTGTTTTTGTAACTTCCTAATATTATTTTGATTAATAATACACTACTATTATCTGCGGACTTACCACAGGTAGCCCATTGTGTAGCTTTATGCTTAATTACAACCAACCAACATTTTTCTTCCTGAAAAATTTCAAGATTAATAGTTTCACTAATATGCAATTCTCTTTCTTTGTAAAACATAGCATAAAGAGAACTAGGTTTTGAGTTTTTTGTTCATCATTGTTAAGTAACACCTTTTTTCGTTCTGTGTATGATTGTAAATATTCTTCACCTCCTAAACAACAACAAAAAATGTAGATGAGATGATTTGATATTCTGTAATCCTTTTTTCTCCTTTGTTTTTATTTCATTGTGGTTTTTTTTGGTTATCGCAATTCCAGTTTGTAACAGTATTTCTCAGTAAATTTTGAAGATTAATGATTACATCAGTGACATAATTAAAAACACAATTGTAAACAGCATAATCTTGCTACCTTTAAAAGTTATGGTTTAAAAACCGAAAGTTGACAAAGCATTAGAAACCAGTATGCCTAAAATTTGTGGCATTAGGCAATGACAAACGATAGATTTGAAATGCTTTTTTTTTTCACATCTTTGGTGTGGTATCCAAAATGAAAATGTTAAGAGGAATGTAAAAACCAAAAATTTGCAGCTTAAATGATTTTTATCACAAATGGAACTGATTTCTAATATGTTACCAGCTTTTTTTAAAGTGTTACTGAAAAATAAATTAAAATAATCTCGCTACCTTCCACAGTCAGAATAGGAATAATATCAGCCATAAATGTTGAATATATAGGAAAACTTGGAATCTCAGTTTAATAATCTCACTCCCTTCTGCAGTCAGAATAGGAATAATATCAACCATAAATGTTGAACATATAGGAAAAACTTGGAATCTCAGTTTCCAGGCCTGACCTGAATCCAATAAAATAACTTTACTGTGATGAAATGTTTATGTACATAGCTTGTTGTATTTAATTATTTTATTACTTCAACTCCCCAAAATTTGCTCTAATGGAAGATATAATCACTGATGAAGAAAAGAAGATTAAAAGACTTTAAATATAATCATAGATCCTCAAAGTGAATTAATCTCATTTCTTGAAGCACTGTTTCATCCTTTATTAGTAGTTGCTGAATCAATCACAAAATTGTTTAAATGCATAATAACAAATTTAATTGTTTAGAGCAAAGTTTGGGTGTGAAAAGTTGAGGTTAGGATTCCTTAAGTTTAGAAAAAGTTGTGAAATTTATAATAATAAAAATAAGCCCTTCAGTTGGGTCTCACAACATGACTTGTGTGAAAGCCTTGGCTCAGATTGCCAAAAATAAATTTTAATAAGGTTGTTTTGCATTTGTTAAAATTTTGATTTAAAGAACGGATGCAGAACAGAAAAGGAAAGTACTAGATGTTTTTCATTTCAGACCATTAGAAATCTTTTGATGCAGAATACAGAACAAGATGCAAATAACAGCAAGAGGCAGAATAGCAAAGTAAGCAAAGCACTATAGTTCGTTTAAAAGAAAAGCTTTGGGACTGGAGAACTAGGATAATTTTATGTTTGCTGCTGTATCTAGGAGCTAGGAAGCATGACTTTCCAATCTCCCTGTTAAGGTTGAAACACATAAAACTGTCCTATAGTTTTTCTAACAATGTATATGTGTTTATCCTTTATCCACTAGTTAAATCAACGTGACTGACTTTCACATTACTGATCTGCAGATTGTCCAGTGGCTTCTTAAATGAAGAACTAATTTTTTTTCAGAAACAGAATTGTTAAACATAACTTAATAAATTACTTTTAAAGAAATTGATTTATAGTCTTTGATAAGTACCGTTACATGAAATACCTTGCAACACAAATCAGTAAAATTGTGAGGCTAGCCAGTGATGATTTCCTGATTGCTACGACAAAAGTAGTTTTCCAATTATATTTACAACCTCTGTTTACGAGCACATAAATTTCTCCTTGTACAGATTTAATGATATAAGTAATTAAACAAAAGTTAAATGTGAGGAAGTAAAAAGGTTTCTCCAAACCTGTTCCTCTTTCAGTGGTTTTGCTAGACGGTAGATAGGGACAGTGGGAATCTTATTAATCCACTCTTGTTATTACTGATTAGATGATGAGGCATTGGCTACCTTAAGAGAGTCATACATATGTGCATGAATTAGTTTTCACCTGGATTTAATTTGTTTACATAATAGCTGTGTTACTTGAAGTAAGACATAATGTACATGATTATGATCAGGTCAGTGATTGTGAGTTTTCAGAAAAATACAGACAATTGTTACTTTATTTACTATGTTCATTTCAGAAAATGTAAAGTTTGTTAATGAATCTTTTCCACATGAAATTTTGTATTTGCATGAATACTTTAGTATGTTGGATGTATTATTGCTGGTTGAAATTACTTTTATTGTACAATAGCTTGTCATATTGTAAAAGGTCTTATAAATTATTATTGGAATTGTGTTGCAAGTTTGGCCAATAAGAGTGGTCCCATGGTGTCATTATTAGGTTTGGTATACGAGTGACAGAAACATTAAAATAGCCTTCCAAGATGTTCTAAATGTTTTATATGCCAAATGGAATCTTCTGAAATTGTGTTTGGTTATATTAATAATCTTCTAAACGGGATTGGGACAACAGTAAGCCTACAGACTTACAACACTAAAATCCAGGGTTCCATTCTCCGCAGATAGCTGGTGTGGCTTTGCTCTAAAACAAACAAACATAGCATTTTTATTTTTATTTTGGGTTTGTAGTTTTTGGATAATTTGTAATAAATTTAGCATGTGAGTGGGTTTCTGTTCAGATATTAGCATTGTGTTATTTTTCACTAAAATATTCTAATTAAAACTTGCTACTTAATTCAATGTTACCAAACTTTAGCACTTCTTCAGGCATATAAGGAGAATCAAGATGTTCTGTTCATCATAAAAAAAAAAAAGATTTAGCTATTCCATAGTAAGTTTGCTAACAAATGTTTCAGTTAATGGAATAAAATGCTTTTGAGCAAAAGAACAATTAGTCAAACTCAATCCGTCTGACACCCCTGACACTTATTTTTCTTTTCTAAAGAATGTGTGACTGTTTTTTAGTTAATTACTCAAATTTTTTTCTTTATTTGATTAAGCATAATGAGCCGGTTATGTAAACCATTCATTTTAGTTTAATACCGTATTAAGTTTCTGAATAAAATATATTGACAGTTGTAGAATTGAAAATAAATGACTAAATTACATTGATCAAGTGTGACATGAATAAACAAAATTCAGTAAATATATACATTGAAAGATTATATTACAGACGTATGCATTTGCTTATTTTATTTTCAGATAGGAAGCTAGGTACTTTGTTATAGTTTTTTTTGTTTATCTCTATTTATGTGCTTTGTGTAAACGCAAGGTATTTTGTATAAGACCTAAGTACACGAGAAAGATGAAGCAGAGCAGTTTGGAAATGCAGTAATTATGATATTGCAAATTGGAGATAGTGGAAGGATAATATGGGAATTAATATGAAATAGAAATAATACATTATAAATCAGTATAGGCAGAGGAAGAGGTGCAAGAAGTAAAAGTAGGTAAGAGGAAATAAGTATTAAGAATCAGTGTAGAATACAGAAAGATGATGTGAACTAGTATAATTATAAAAGTTAAACCAAAATGTTAATAAGTGGCTTTGACTAAAAGTTAACTTCAGAAATTAGTCTAAACTAGATAAAATAAGAGGTATAATATAAAATTATGTTAGCCAAATTTTTAAGGACCTATATTAAAGATTAAAGAATTACATAAATGAATGACTTTCCATGTTAACTAAACTATAAACCCTAACAAATTTCAGGTATTCAGTGATGATGCCAAGTCTACAAACACAAAACTGGTAAGAATATGACCTTTTCTTCTGAGACTTACGTTGTTTTTTTTTTACATTTTAACAAATAAATAAATGCTGTAACTTGCCCCTTCTAATTTTTCTGCTGGGTCCAAGTGATATGATTATGAACTAATTATAATTTCTTTGAGAATTTCTACATATAAGCTTTTAAAGTAAATGTAAGAAATTAGCACAGGTATTAAAGTAGTTTGGTAAAAGATGTATCTATCCAACTTACTCAAACTATAGAAGAAAGTATACTGAAACCTTCCTATACATCTATTTAATTGTACAACAGTGAATAAAAACTTGTAACTCTGGTGACTTAGCTATACTTAGCCTTGACTGGAAGATGCATTTATTTGCGATTGCTTAAAATTCACTTCTGATCCCACTGACCAGAAAGGTTGGAGAGAGAGAGATATAGCAATGATGTTGTCTGTCCATCTATCTGTAGATACTATAACTAGAGTTCTAAACAGGAACGTTAATCTGATTTCACAGGTCACTTCCCTGAAGCTGGGGAAAAACTAATGATTTTATGGTTAAAAAGAAGGGTCAAGATTAATATGTCAATAAATAGAAATTTTATGTGCAATAGAAGACATAACTACAAAATACACAAATACCATACATATCAACACACACAAAATAATAGCCAGAGGTATGTATGCATTTTTGCTGAGGGTTATTGTTTAACTTATCAACACACGCAAAATAATAGCCAGAGGTATTTATTCATTTTTACTGAGGGGTATTGTTTTACTTGGTTTGTTTTTCATATCTCTTGCATGCACTGTCCAGCAGTAGTGTAGCTGAGTAGCATGTTTCAGAACATGAAAAAAAAAGTATAATGCAAATAGACTTTCTTTAAATTAAGTATTTTCTTTGTGAAAAAGTCATCCTGTTTCAGTAGTGAATATTTTTAGTTGTGTAGTGTAGAAAAATTGTCATCCTGTTTCAGTAGTGAATAGTTTTAGTTGTGTAGTGTAGAAAAAGTCATCCTATTTCAGTAGTGAATAGTTTTAGTTGTGTAGTGTCGAAAAATAGTTATCCTGCTTCAGTAGTGAATAGTTTTAGTTGTGTAGTGTCAAAAAATAGTCATCCTGTTTCAGTCGTGAATAGTTTTAGTTGTGTTGTGTAGTGTAGAAAAATATAATTCAAGCTAGGGTTTTGAGTAAATTAATAAATCTAAACAAATGAACATTTTTAAGTAACTTTTTTATATGTTTATGGTTTATGAGTGTAAGTTATAGCTTTAAGGTGAATGAGAAAGTAAGATTTTTTCAAGTTATTATATTTAATTATAATTAAATCAATTGTATAGGTTTTAGTGCTGAAATATTGGACAAATGCATCATATTTTTGTGGAAGCTTTACTAGAACTAAAGTGCAATATACAATAAAAACATTTGTACAAAAAAATACACAATCTTAAGGAAGCATTAATGTGCTTAGTGATGTAATTAAAACGTTTCACTCGTTTGTGTTGTGTGCAGTATAATGTTTGTGCTTGTGTTATTATGTATACATATTTCTTTGCCTTGTCTTTGAACATCAGAGGGCTAGTGGGCTAACCCTTTAGTGCTTGCAAGTAAGGCATTTTTAGCAACTCAAAATAATAAATACTTCTACACTCACAAACTAGGTTCGTCCTCAGTCCTAACTTTGGAATATTGGGATGAGCTGCACTTTGGATACCTGTGTAATATTTTATTTTTTAGCTGTATATACTTCCTCATCTCAGATTTGAACTTGAGGCCCCTCACACACTAGGCAAGTGCTCTACAAACTGAGCTTAAAAGTTTAGCCTCCTACCAGTTGCTAGTATGGAACTTTTTAGCAACTCAAGCTCTCCTACATTTGTACAAAAAAATCTTGTATATAAAACTACTTATTTGTGTAGTGTTGGCAGTGATCCAGGAAAGCTAATAACATTGGGCTTCTTTTTTATATTTTTTTGTTGTTTCTAAGATAATTTAGTTATTTTTATATCTGTTGGAATTAAACTTTTTATTCAAGTTGAAGATGAAATTGGAACTTTAAAAAAAAATTGTAGGTTTATATTTTGTAAGGTTTCTTCTGTGCTTCTGTGGAATTTGCTCTGTCTATATATATATATTGTATAACATTTTTAGGATTCAAAGAAGAAGAATAAAGATGTTTCAAATGAGATAAAAGGTCAGTAGTGTGAATTTTTTTCTTAAAAATTGGATAGAAAATATATTCATTTTTTTTATATATATATCTTTTTTTTTTAAACATTTTCTAGTTTATATTTTTTGTTTATATACACATGTGTGTATACTTAGAGACTTAGTAAACTCACATGAAATGGAAATTCTCTACTTTTATTAACTTTGTTTTTACCATGTACATAATTCCTTGTGAAGGATCTCTCTCTTTCTCTCTTCTTCTTCTTCTTTTCTTTTTATATATATATATATATAATCAGCATGTAATTATTGTTGAGAAAATCATGCGGTTGTAATTTAAGTAATTCAAAACAACAATAATGGATCAACTCAGCCATATAATACATTTTTATGATCATCTGTAATTCTAGGAAATGAATTGGTTCAGTACAACCCTGCACTCGTAGCTGGCAGTGACAGCTCAGACAACTTGATTACTCTATTGTATAATCTTTCTTCAGACACCACACCAGTAACTAGTAATAGCTCTCAGACGTCTGAACAATCTGCAGTCACAACGTTGGCCAACAATGGAAATCTTGACTTTCCCATTGCCACTGAAGCTGACATCAGTTTTCCTGAAGTTTCACTAAGCGAAAGTTTTACTGAAGTACCACCTTTGGGAATCGATTCCTTTCTTTATGATGGTGTCTTGTTTAGTGATGATGAAAGCTCAGTGTTGTAAAGTACATCTATGTTATGTATGACTCCCTCCTCCCAATAAAAGAAAAAAAAAATCCAATGTAGGGTTTAGGTTAATATAATAGTCTCACCCCATCTTTCACTTTGTTATAATGTAAAAGATCCTGTCACACTGTTGTTTTGAAAGGTTTTATCTCGGGTATAAATGATTAGGAGGTTTATCATATTCCACAAAAGACCTCTGTATTGCTAACAGTTTTAAATACTTTCATTAGATAAATCACAGCTGACATTTAAAAGTTTTTGGTAATAAGTATAAATAGTTTTTTTATAGTGTTTCTGTAATGCTCAGGCTTTCTGATACTAATAAAATGGGTGTTGTTGTTGTTTTACTTTACAGAGAAAAAACTGAAAGAACTGAGGTGGTGAGATTGTAAATTTGATTTATAACAATACTAAATGTAGCAGTGATGAACTAATGTAAATAACAAGTTAATTGAGGTGTGATACTCTCACCGTAGAAGTGCAGGAAAAGTTTAATAAAGAATTAAACTCTCTGAATGTTGTTTTTTCCATTCTTTTTTAATAATTCATGTGGAGCTCTTTCTACAACTTTAAGTGGTTTATTTCTGTTTTGTTGGTGGTTGTGCAGACACTTACAACCTCCATATTTGAAATTTGAAAAAGGTGGAAAGCAAAAGGTTAAGTTTTCTTTGAAAAGCTGTTCAATCGAGCATTTCATTTTTAAAATTGATAAGAAACAGACGTATTGCATTTAACAGGGCACCAAGAAATGTTGTGTTGAATGATCAGATTGATTTATTATTGGAATTATGTAACTAACTAGGTTATTCCTTGTAAAACGAGAAGTTTGATCTCAAATATTACAGGTGTTTAAATTAAACGTAATGTCAGATTTAATGTTTTAATTCCACATAACTGTTGATGAACATAATAACATCAAATGCTCCAGTTTCTCTACTATACTATTGAAATCTTGACCAAAAATTGGAACAAAGAGTCACAGTTAGAATGTTTTATTTCTTATGAAAAAGGAATACGACTTACAAATGTATGTACATCTATATACTAAAAACCTTATGGTGTAATATGTTTGTGATTATATTCAAAACATTTGTAACTGCACAATAATCATGAAATTTATTACCAGAAGAAAGAGAAGTATTGTGTGACACTGATAAGGTAAAGTGTTATTGTTCATGTAAGCCAGCTTCATACGTGTGTGCCTTTACTAGTCTGTATTAAACACTGGAGTTCTTTTTGGAAATTGTGGAAGCTATGTTTTTCTGTGGATTGAATATTTCAATAATGGTTTTGTTAAAGCATGCTGTATAATATATATATTGTGTATTTTCAATAACTGGTTTTTTGCAATTTATTTTCATACAGGTGTATACCTGCTTGACAGCATGATCAAGGGATAGTAATGTCTTTACATCTTCTTCACTTTTCACTTTTTTTCAATCACTGCTCCAAAGTTTGTTTTACAAATATGCAACATTTAACGTTTTAATAATCATGGCCTTTTATTACTAGAAAAGGAAACTAAAAATATCTAGTACTAGATAGAAAGCCACCTACTTTTTTAATATAAGAAACCAAGACATTATTTAAACTGAAAATTAGACATTCATAACTGTGTCTATTATATTAGTTTTGTGTT
>NW_013665833.1:762789-764876 GCF_000517525.1 Limulus polyphemus | reverse complement strand
GTAGAGCTACTTGAATAACTTGGTTTTTGTAGATTAGTCCGCCTAAGTAGGACTGTTTTTTTAACGTACAAGATAACACAAAGAATGTCTAAAAAAACGTTATTTTTATTACTTTAAAAACTCGCATACTTATTAAACCATTGAATTAATAAGCTCTGTATGCAACAAGGAGTCTTCTTTCCATAGATGATGTAAGTAGTGGTTTTATGTTAATTTGGGAGATTTACTTAGGACACAATAATATTTTAATTGCTTTTTTTTTTCTGTCTTTGTCAGGAAATTAAACAAACTTTCTGTTTTAGTAATCAGGGTAGTTCAGTTCTTTAAAATTGTACATCAAGAGCACTTATATTGACTACAGTAAACATTACTTTCTGACCTTGACAACCTGAGTATAATCACATTTATGTGAGTGAAAACATAATGTATGACAGAAAACCAATGACATCACACTGTTTAGAAAAGTTTGAAAGATAATATTTGAAGAGCATAAATTTGTGATAATTCTAGCAGTCAAGTGTCAATAATACGTAGTATAACAACCTCCATTTGATTCATTATCTTAACTAATTCATAGAAGTGTGTTACATCTCCGTGCTATACAAAAACGTATACCATTGGAAAATCTCTCATACACTAAAAGTATATTTACATTGTTAATGTACAGTTAACTGTACTTTGTTAGAACAATACCTTGTCTTTTAAAACTTGGGCCAGGAGTGGCCTAGTGGTTAGCAGACTGAAATATGAATTTTAAGGTCCATGGTATTTGCATTCTATTTGTGCAAAATCTTGCTTCACGCTTTAGGACTGTGTGTGTGTGTGTGGTCTAAGAGTGATGGCAAATTCTACTATTTGATTAGTTGGCAGAGGGTGTTGTTTACTTGTTTCCCCTCTAGGCTATCAGTCAAAACTAGAGAAAGCTATTGCAGATAGCTTTTGTGTAATTTTGAGTGAGGAACCAAAATAAACTTTTTTGTGTTTTATATACTTGTAAAAATAGCACTTTTCCAACCTTCAAACTCTATCCAAGTTCATTTTATCATAAATGCTTTTATATAGTTATTATATTACATGACATTGAACCTTGACCTGTTTTGATTGAGCACAACAATAGTAGTTCATCTTATAGTTTCTAAAAACTTTCTAAAATAATCTATGGTTAAATCAAATTGCATGACGTGGCAGTAACCCTCTGTCAATACTACTTATAATTGTAAGGTTTAAAATGACTAAATTTTCTGACAATTTTGCTGGTATACATCAGTCTCTCTTCCTCGTCTAGTAGAAGTTTATAAAAGTACTTAAAACTGTTAGTTAAGATACTCTGTGAGTGACCAACGTGGGTTAATGAGAGTGGACATAGCTTTAACATACAAATCCCAATAGGTCATGTATGCGTTTTGTTAACAAATGTGAATTATTGGAATTCTATACCAACAGTTAGATTTACTGTTTATCCAAATAGGTTACTTTTATAAGACAAATACGTTTCAGTATTTTTTCAACTGAACTGGGAGGTTGTGGTAAATATATTTTATAATTTATTATTATTTGTGAAATAACGTGGTGTACTCGGAACCTGTGTAACGTCCTTGAAGCATCACGGTATATGTGAAGTGTTGAAAGTTGCAAATAAGTAGTGTGTTGCATTCTTAAGAATATGTATGCATATTTCGTGACAAAACAAAATAAAAGTATATATCTGATTCAGTAACATAATTCTTGCAATTAATCAAAATGTTATTTAATGAAATTGGGATCATATGTCTGAAACGTTGGCTAAAAAATCATATATAAGGCTAACAATTAAAGCCGACCAAGGTACAAAAAAAAATTCGAAATCGACCAATCACGTGTAAAGTTAACAATTGAAGTCGACCAAGGTACAAAAAACTAAGTCAACTAATCACATGTAAGGCTAACGACTGAAGCCAACCAAGGTATAACAAAAAAAACACGAAAATTTTAGACCTGACGTGAAAAACATATAGAAAGGTGATATTAATATTGTTACGCCTCCAGTCGTTAATTGATTTTCCGTAACTTCGTTCCAACGAAACTTTAGCGACACAAGTCCTTACTTA
>NW_013665833.1:751399-762235 GCF_000517525.1 Limulus polyphemus | reverse complement strand
TCAATTACTCACTACCTTCACACATTGTTCCGTCACGTTGTGAGCGTCTTATATATATACCAGACTAACATATCTAGTAAATGCTAGGGCATTCACGAAGGAACAGGATAGTTCTAGAAACGTGGCGTGATACTAGTCACGTGACCTCGCTGACGCAGCAATATTTATGTGCACACAATGTTGTAACACGTCTTAGTTTCGCAGTACTACAAGTATTAGTGCTAATAACAAAATTTCAGATATAATCACTTCCAGTTTTCTAAGTATAAAGCCTTATATCGAGGGTTCTTAATGATTTTGTTACAGGACTTATTTCTGAACTCGCCATGTTCCCTCGCACATAGTCTAATAGATAAATATGTGATACATAAGTGTCATTTTCTAATATCTGGTAAGGTAGTGTTTAAATAATGTTACAACTGAAGCCTACGATGTCAATATCTAACGGCCCACATTTAAGGAATGGAATAAATTAATAGTTGGCTTGCATTTTAGTTTTGGTGCATGTAAACCTATTACTTTAAAACTGTTATTATTATTATTTGTGTATGAGATAGTGAACGTGCTTATATATCCTGATTCCTTATTGGCTGTGCTGTAGAAGTGTGTGTGATGTTCGACTGATTATGACAGCAGTATATGATCTAGTTTTTTGTTCCTACGTCTGTTTAAAATTATAAGCCAACCATAAAGTTTGAAGACGGCTTGAATGAGTAATGAAGAAAACTTTATTACAAGTTTATCATACTAACATTATCCGGCTTCAAACTTTATTGTCTCAAAGTGGGTTCTTCGTTATCAAACTTTAAGCCGATCAGTCGCGCGTGGTCTTTTACATCAGTTCCATTGATGTATCTATAATGAACCTTTGTTTGTTTGTGATTAAGCACAAAACTACAAAATGGGCTATCTGTGCTCTGCCTACCATGGGTATCGAAACTTGAATTATAGCGTTGTAAGTCCACAGACACATCGCTGTGCCACTGGGAGGCAATATGATGAACGATTCTGTGATTTTCGTTTTCACCAGTCTTATTAATCAGGGCTGAGCGTGGGCTAGTGGTTAGTATTTCGGGCTGTGGAATGAATGCTACACGGTTCCATATTTAATGCCATTGAATACGATTCAGAGAGCCAGACAAATTATTTGTGACGACGAGTGCTGATAACTGGCTAATAGGTTACGTAAAGAAAATATTTTCATATTTGGAGAATAGACCAGATGACCAAGTTCGTCTGTATAAACCAATAAAAACTAATGATTGAACTGTAAAAGACGTCGGACAGTTATTTGAATGCTGTCACCCGGTGGGACAACGGTACGTTTACAGACTTACAACGCTAAAATCTGGGGCCCGATTATTCCCGCGGTAGACACAGCAATGTGGCTTTGTTCTAAAACAAACAATCTAAATGCCAAAAAGTACCAGTAACAGACGCCCATACGTTGCTCAAAAGTTGTTCACACCAACATCCAATCAACACTGAAATTTATCTTTTTCATCACAAAAAATATCAGAAGACATAAATCATAGCTCCAATAAAACAATACAAGAACATTGCCCCTTTCCATTTACCAATGCAAATGTTGAAGTATAATACTTATGAAACCTAAGAAGATAATATTACTTTAATTACTTGATATGTGTTATCTCTGTCAAGCAATATGACACATAATTTGATGAAGTTTAATAACAAATGTGGTTCAGTAAGTCAGCTGGTAAAATCAGAAACTTGCAAAGTTATGTCTCAAGCCTTTTTTATCAGTAAGTTTTGTTTGGATTTTACTTTCTAAACATACGATACAGAGTTGCAGAAAGCTTGTTTCAAGTGCTTGTATTTCTATATTTTCACTGTTTAATGGACGCTGTCTAGGGAACCCGTTGGGGGATTTAGCCGCCACCAAAACACTTGAATTACTGAGGTTGACCCCTCCCCCTCCATATATATAGCTGGGAACACCCCCGAATTATCATACTTCTTGTGATATAAATCAATTTATAAAAATAAACATGTAACAAAGGAATAATAAAAAAATATTTTTAATGTTTCTTACTCTTAACAAAATATACAAAGGAATAATAATGGCTGGAGACGGCTTGAATGGGTAATGAAGAAAAACTTTAATATAAGTTTTCTTCATTACCCATTAAAGCCGTCTCCAGCCATTATTAGTCTCAAAATGGGTTCCTCGTCACCGAATTTAAATACAAAGGAATAGCACAAAATATTTAGAGGAAAAAACGAAGATAATTTGTATTTATGACAAAGCTACTGAGGTTATCTGCCGCCGACCCTAATTTTTAACTACTGACCAAGGGGAAGGTAACAAGTCAGCAGCAATCTGCCTCCTACAATCCAAGCTAAGGTTTGACTGTCACTCTTATAGACTCTACTGGTCTACCATAGGGCAAACCTGCACCCAAAATGAATACGGACATTTTTATATAAATATCATTTTCAAATCGTTTGCTCATCTATCGACCTTAGTTAATTGTCATGTTTGAAAATGTAGGTTATACGTTAGCTGTAGCTTCTGGTTATAATCAAATGTTACATTCTGATCTAATTTGTGCAGCCTTGCCCAATGAAATGGGCCATTTATAATAATGCAAAAATAAAATAAGACAATTTAAATAGAAACAAATTGTAAGCATTAAAGTTACAAGATAAATTTACTTGAACTTGTCACAATCCAAAGTATCAAGTATCTGGCAAAAAAAAAAGAGAGAAAATTTTAAATAATTCAGGAAGTGACTACCTTAGATCTATTTATGGCTAAAAGTTAAAGCATGGTTAAATGGTAACCCTATGAGGTTTGAAGCCTATAGTACGTCATCGTTCCGCCACGTGGCGCAGCTTGCAAGTCTGTTTACGATGAACGAGAGCTACTTCTGCGAGCTGTGTTTCCTAGCGATGCGTCTGATGCAATTATAGTCGGTTGATGCAATCTGTTTCTCTTGTTCGTAGGGTTATCGGCTTGTGATGGTTTTTGTTATATTGTAATGGATAAGAGACCTATACCAGATGCCTATTTTACAGTGAAACAAACGTATTCACTTGCATAAAAAGACGGGTTACCTTTACTTAGTTTTTAATCTTAAACGCTAACTTTTTACTAAAATAAATATATTAAAAATTCCGGAAAAACCATATAATTATCGAGAATGTCGCGCCACGTGGAAGCACAAGGCTTGGGCGTAAACGATAAGGCCAATGGAAGTAGAAAAGGGAAAGTAAAACTCAAAAGTGAAATAACTTTGGTGAATGGCGTAGCAATTATTGTTGGATGTATTATTGGAGCGGGCATATTTGTTTCACCGCGAGGTGTTTTTGCTTACTGCGGTGAATCAGTAGGCCTATCGCTTGTCGTCTGGACACTATGCGGTATATTTTCTATGTTGGGCGCCATGTGTTACGCTGAATTAGGAACATCTATTGTAAGATCTGGTGGAGATTACGCCTACATCCTAGAGGCATTCGGGCCTTTACCAGCGTTTCTTAGACTATGGGTAGCTCTTCTTATAATTCGACCGACAGCTCAAGCTATCTTGGCACTCACCTTCTCTCACTATATCATTGAACCCCTCTATCCACAATGTGAACCGCCTAATGCAGCTGTGCGGATCCTGGCGGCTCTTTCCCTCGGTAAGGAATAATATTCATTTTCAAATAGTTTTATCATATTTATGACAATAATAAGATTGAAACTATAAGAAAAATGAAAATACATTTCCTGTTATAATGTTTTTAATCTGGATTATACAGCCATGTGCTAAATCTTCTGAAAAAGATATAATTTAAACCCTACCAGTAACGATAAAAGTTCATATAAAATTATGGAAACTTGGGCCTACTATAGCATATTAATATTTAAGTTAGTTACAAATATTTTATTTGAAAAAAACTGCATATGTTTTCTCACATTTTCACAGCTTTCAAGTTCAAGCAGAAGAGAAAAGTTGCGTCTCTAGGTTTTGGTAACACTACCAGAGACAACCAGTAATAAAATAGTAATTACAAACATCTTCCACTCAATCTGAAGCTTATATCTATATCTATATATTTGTGTAAACCATTATTTGACAAAAGTATGTAGGTGTGCCCGCTTATAAATGGCGAATGTAGGACCGATTGTCACCGAACATGACCACGCATGTATCCAGGGGGTTCAAACGAACCCCCAATTTTTGTGATGTAAACAAATTATGCTTATATAGTTACAGCGCAGCTGCTTATAATATTTAACGTTTTCTATAAAGTCTACATTCTTCTGATTAGCAATTTTTTGAATTGAAATAATCGCATGCCCCCAGACCCCCGTAGCATTAGCATGTAAAGCATGCTAATTGTGCTTCTCACAAAATATGTTAGCTTTTTATATCACAATTTGGAACCCCTATTTAAAACATTCAGCATACGGGCCTAATGACATGTATTCTTAGTCGCCCAGGGAGCAATATAGGAGCCGGGGTTATGATATAACCCTTTATGTCACTCGCAGGGCCCAATGTTTTCCCCGAGTGTCTAATTTTCATCAAAAATTGCCATGCACCCTTAGGATTCCTTGATAAGTGACTGGGAGGAGGGTTCATATTTGGTCCTCCTATGTCACTTCCTGATTACTCATTTGTATTCCTCTTTTTAGACTTTTTTTTCCTATTTCAACTAAATTGGCATGCACCCATAAGACCTTCTGGGAAGTGACATAGGGAGGTTCGGATTCGGATCTAGTCCCCTGTGTCACTTCCTGGCGTGCTTTAAACGGGTACGTTAGCTAGTTATGTAATAATGGTTTTAGAAAAGACATGTAATAAACTACATACAAACACATTAAAAATAAAAACTGGGAGAAATTTCGTGTTACTTAAATAATGATACACAATTTAAGTATGAAAGTATTTGGTTTGATTGTACAGTGAAAACTGCGTATTGCTTCTCTAGCCTCATGTTACATGAAGAACTGAAACTAATTAAGCCTTCATATTATGGCCATTATTGAGTTGAAGAATGTTCCATCTTGCTTCGTGGTCTTTGGAAGTTTAATAAAGTACATTACGATACACTTTCGAATGTATTAAAATTATAATGTTTTCCAATTATGTTTTTTAGAGCATTTTATTTTAGAAAAGCTGGAAATTTAATGTTCCACAGAAGCATTTTAACTTACATTGCTTTGAGTAAAATAATATTATCATGTATGTCAGAATTTTAAAATATATATTCTTCTTTTTGGCCTATTGTCAAAATAAAGAGCTTTTACTTATAGTTCTTAATAGTATAGATATATACTATGTTGTTGTTGGGCTTAGGATTCTTCTAGTTCTGCAGTAGGTGTCCGTGACTTGTTAGCGATAGATTCAACAGCACGCACTTCACTTGTTTTCAAAATCATATATGTATGTACATTCAGAACAAGTTAAACATATGTACAACAAATTCTTCATACTATAGAGAATATAGACATATCATAAATACTATATATGTAGTTCTCTTCTTCCTGTCAAAAGACCACTTAAGCCTATTCAATTACTTTAGAATTACTATCGCACTAGTATTATGTATGTGATTCACTTATAATTGTGGTGCGAGTTACCGTAATCGTTTGGTCTTCTTTCTTCCAAATATCCTCTTTTCTTTTTTGTCAAAGTGCACTCAGGCTGATTCAATTACTTTAGAACCACTTTAACGTAAAAACTTATTCTTCTTATCTCCATTTCTACTGTTAGTCTTACTCTAACATATTAAACGTTAGGCTTATGTCACTCGTTAGGTCTATCACTTCTACGGTAGTTAACTTCACGCCAAACTTTTCCTTGGTCTATAACTTTATTCTTTTTTGCTATTATCTGTCTGCTGTTTTTGCTCTCTCCCACTATTTATATCTTTATTACTTAATCGTCTGCCCGACTTCTATATCCTCGACGTCAATGTATCACACGTGACGTTCGATAGTCTCAACATCAATGAATTATTAACAAAATTTCCTACAATCGTCTGCTTTTAACTCTTATTATAACAAAACTAACAATAATAAAATATTCACTCACAAAAATGAATTAATCAATAATATCTAAACAGTTTTTTATATCATGACAATCATTATTCTAATACTAACTATAGTGAAATTGTTAATGTACAGTTAAATTAAAAAAATTAAAAAATATGAAGTAAAATTAATAACACTAAATCTTTTGTGCATTGATTGCAGAATTTTTCAGAAATTTGGAAATTAATTATCTTAACATCTGCAACTGGTAACCTTTTTAATTAATTTTAATGGCTTTATTGCTATAATTTGGGCCACAGGAGTAGTAATCTTCCTCTGATAAAAGCAGGAAATTCTAGCAGGAGACCATTAGCTGTTTCCCTTAGAGCTAATTTAAATAGTTCATGTGTGGGAGGCTTTATGTTACTAGGTCATGGGGGGTGGTCCTGAAATTTTAAATATTTTATTTTACTGAAGTTTTGTTAAGCTAAGTCAAGAAATTACTTTTGTTAAAAATATATAACAATAAATAAAGCACATTCATAAAAGCAAGGATTTTAGTATTTACTGCTTTCTACAACTCATTTGTACATTGATAATAAAGTTGTTTAATTAGATTTTGAATGCATTACTGGAAAAGGTTATGATTCAGCTATAATGAAAGAGATGAATAACACCCTTTGAACTTAGAGTTGCTTATATATCCTTGTTTTTGCTCTGACAGATTTTTTTATAATTTGGAGGAAGGGTCTTTTTTAGGCCTAGGGTTTTTGTTTAGTAATCAAGACTATAAGGTTAAAGTAGATTATATCTTGTGTTAAATATTGTGTAGTTTTCAAGTTGACAGCTCTTAAAATAATCTATTTTTAAAAATTTGAAATCATCTTCTGGTTTGTTAAAAATAACTGTATTTTTATAGATGGATAGTGTAGGTGTGTTTCCTCTTGTGCTCTGTTAACTTCTTTCTTTCTTTCTTTTTTATCTCATTTTGGTATCCAATACTTGAATTCTTCTTTGGTGAAACAAAAGCTAGTATCATTATTTAGAAACTACCCCCTTGCAAGAAATTAAAATTGGATTTGTAACTCTCTTTTTCTTCATCCATTCCTCAGTACAAGATGACAAAAAAAAAACAATGTAACATCGTTATTAGTTCTAGCATGAATCTTGAACTGTATCATACACTGCATAAACATGGGAGTATGTTCTTGATTAGATGTTTCAGTAACTTGATGTTCTGAACATAGTTTACAAACAAAGTTTACTTTTAGGAGATTCCCTATATTCAATACTGAGTGTTCCTGAGTAATAGTTTTGAATTATATTTGGGTATTTTTAATTTGAAAAGATCTCAAAATAGTAACTTAAGAAAATTCCAAGTCGTTATTTGTAAAAAAGTTCTTTCATGCAATCCTTAGTTCAAATGATAATATTAGGGTAGTAATTAATATGTACTCCCAAATAACCAACATGTTTACAAACTGTTCACTATTGGTGAGTCACATATTGTGTCATAGTTTTTGCCTGATACTAAATTCAGTATAAAAAACCTGAATTGAAAAAGTGAATGAAATCACTTGGTCTCTTTGTAAAATGTATATGAAACCCTAGCATTAATCAGTGGGATTAATAATAATACTGATGGTATTTTTGTTACTTGTATGTTATATTAGGATCTCTGTTATGAACATTGTTGTAGATCCACAAGAATTTTATGCATAATTAGTTTAGAAAAATGCATTTGAAAAAGCTAATGGGGTCCTGGATCCCACTGTTAATTGTAAGGGTAAAAGTTATTTTGGCTGAATTCAAAACTATTAGTTTCACGAAAAGCACTTTGTAATTTTTTTTCTTTGAGAGATAATTTAGTAATTGTGTAAAGATATTCTTTGGATAGATGTTTTACCAGATAATGTGTGTAATTATTTAAATGATTTATTAACAATATTTGAATATTTTGTAATCCTTATGTTAATAATATTTCTTGTACAATAAATATTTCAGGTTCTCCCAATTCTTTAGTTTCAAGTATTCCTCAGAAAAAACTTGTATGTGATGAAGAAGACTTTAATGTAAGAACTGCACTTTGTTGTAACTTTTAACACAATTCTTTAAAAAATGAGTTAATTGGTGAAATAGGTAGATAGTAACTTTATAGTAACTCGTAGATAGATGAATGAAAAATGCATAAAATATAGATTTGGCTCATTATATCCAGTTTTACTGTTTTGTATATGTGTATGTTTGAAACATGTTTACATTTCTTTGGATGATAATGAGCGTATTTAAAATAGTTACTAAATATTTAGCAGCTGCATTGCTTAAGTAACGTGTACTGAATGCCTTGTGTAAAAGAATGCGAGAAAAGTGTTATTTCAAACAATGTATAATTGTAACGGCTGCACTGTCTCTCCTTTAATTTTTTTTGTCATAGTAGAAGGTCCATATTTATTTTTTAACAGAAGTATTACTGTTACTTTGGCCTATTTGCTGTTTACTTATGAATATCTTTTTTTACTATTTTTATTCATTCATTTGGTTGGTGCCTTTATCCGAGGCATATGTTTAATTAATCACCAATGCTGTTAAAATAAAATTGACTAACAATAACACTTTCTCTCATAACTTTTTGCTGTTTTGAAAGTCTGTTATTGTTACTCTATGTTTTGTTGTTTATTCACTATTATGTTTATTAGGTATGTTTAATTAATCAACAATTTTATGTTAAAAAGACCGACTGTTAACCTGTTTGGAATGGTGACTCTTACATGAAGATTTGTTTTGCTTAAGTCAGCTTTTTTTTTAATTAGATGAAATAGGATGTTCTTGCAATGCAAGCTTACTGTATGTAGCTATATGAGTATCACGCATAGCATCAAATACATTTGCATTATACAATGTGCATTTTGAAATATTAAAACATGATTACTTTTCTGTGTATTTTATGTATTTTTGAACTACACGTGAATGTTTTATTTCAGTTGTATGTACTACATGTGAAGTAAAAGGGTTTTCAGTCTAATATAAACTAGTGGTTATTGTGATATCATCAGTGCATTATGCAAATTAATACTATCAAAGATTCAAAGTTTCATTCATTTATGTGTTCCAAATATTCCAAGGTCAAAATCTGCCTTTTATTACAGACCTAATAATAAAGAATATGGAAAAGTTCTGATGTTGTTGTCCTTTAATACTAATATGTGTGTATGTAACTATAAAACTGATAATAATTTAGATCACATCCTTTTTTTTTTTGCCCCATGTTGGTTTCTAGTGAGAAAATACTATAATATGTTAACCATAACTTGTCTACTGCTGATGACAACAGCATTTGCTTAATACTAAACTCATATGTGTGCAATGTTATATTAATAGACGAATGATAATAATATAAATCATATCATTCTTTTACCGTCCATACATGTGTAAGTTGTAGTCATTCTGAATTGGCTTTGATTATATCCTAGTTCGAGTTGTAGGTTGGACATATGATATGGGTTTTATATGTTACAAAAAAAAATATTATGTAATGTATGTGTGTGATATTTTCAGGTGAATTATTTCTTTACGAGTATCAGATCCACTAATAGCAACAAATGTGCCCAGGATATATGTGGAGTACTGTATTTAATAATTTTTTTAGTGTATATAAAATAAGGAGATTGGGCAAGTGTATAAAATTAACAAAATCTTTATTCCTGTAATAAAACAGAAATAAGACATGATGTAGTACTTGTGCAGGCTGTATTGCAGTTGATGAAGAATGCATGAATTAAGAATTATTGATGAAAGAATATTATTTAAATTGCTCTGTGTATCAAATATGATCTTCTGTATATTACAAGTAATGAAATTATATAGACTGTAACTGTTTCAGTCATAACTTATTTTACCACTTGGCTTCCCCAGAAAATATAATCATGTTTTGTCAATAATTTAAGTAAATCTCTCGATGCAAAAGAGAATAACAACCTTTTCTATACTGTAATTCAGGACTTTCGACCTCGTTTTGGTTCAGGGTTCTCAGACCGTGACACAAACCTGGACAACATTTCTATATCATCAAGAGCTTCAACAACAAGGAAGAACCAACAGTGTATAGCACTACAAGTCCATGGAATTGGAGAAGTTGGTGTGTATATGTGATAAAATATTGGAGATTAATATTACTTTTTGATTGGCCCAACATGGCCAGGTGGTTAGGATACTCAACTCACAGTCTGAGGGTCTCGGGTTCAAATCCCAGTCTCACCAAACATGCTTGCCCTTTCAGCTGTGAGAGCATTATAATGTGATGGTCAATCCCACTATTCATTGGTAAAAGAGTAGCCCAAGAGTTGGCGGTGGGTGGTGATGATGACTAGCTGCCTTCTGTCTAGTCTTACACTGCTAAATTAGGAACAGCTAGCGTGGATAGTCCTCGTGTAGCTTTGCACGAAATTCACAATAAACTAAATAAACTAAACTTTTTAATAATGAAGAAGATAATACAGTATCAAATTAGCTGGCAACAGTTGAACAGAGTTTCCGAAATTAAATATTTAAATTAAATATTAACTGAAAACGAATTTTAATGTCATAAAATAATATATTAATTAAAACAAAAAAGGAAAAAGTAATATTTTAAATTAAAAAAAGAAAAATAATCTACACATTAGATATATTAAATTAAAAATTTTTTAAAGGGAAAACCTATTTTAACCTCACCATCAAATTTTACCCAGTTAAAATGTAAAAAATTGGTCATTTTTTGTATTTTTCCTTTTAGTCCCCTTTATTTTACTTGGTAACAGTGTATACTTTTTACTACTTGTTGAGTTTATTTTTGTTCTAGTCGTGGGAGG